>NW_018734652.1:0-33731 GCF_002204515.2 Aedes aegypti
GCTCGTCCACGGGAAGGGGATTCAAAATCGGTTGAATTCGGCAGCATCTTCGATCTTTACAGTATGCAAGTAGTGAGTTTCTAACAACAACCAATCATACTGTAGCAATATTTTGTTGTGCATTCTTACTATTTAACCATCCGTGGTACATTTGGGGTAACCCAACCGATAAGCATTCCATAGAACCGATCGAGCACTTCAATAATCGACCTACTCGAAGTGCTTACGCGGTGACGGTGTGTTAAGTGACAAACAGTTAGATCATCCGTTTGTCATTTCCGTGATTCAAACACTCAGAAAGGGGCCACCCAATCGTGCCAGGCGTCTCGTATAGATTATCTCACTTCAGTCTAGACCAGGTATTTGGACGTTAGACGGTGACTGTCAATCAGCTTTGGTCCAATTCGCACGATTCTCAAATCTGCGTCAAACTGATGTCACATAATGATGAGCGAAAACTGCCGCTTCTTCACATCCAAACGTTTATTGCTATCACAATAAGCACAACAAATGTACTATCTTGCGTTGGCTTTAATTTAATACACATTGGTTCACACGTTTCACTCCAAGATCGATTCTGATAAGATTGCTTCGAATTTTTGGCGAATTAAAGTTGTGTGTTTGTCCACAAATAAACGACGCAATGATACCTTATCTTTTTCGAGCAAATTGAAACTAAATGAATGCTAACGAAAAAGGAACGTGAAGCGTGGCCAGGTCGGTAAACTTCCACGAACGACCATCATTTTGGAACTGACCTTGGAAGGATTTACGTCTTACGGCTACCCTGTTTCTCGACGGTGTCCAACGGTGCCGAGCAATAAACGAACAGAAGTCCTTCGTCTTTTGTCACTGTTTATGACGTGCAACAAAACGATCTCTCGTCAGGATGTGACATTGTTAGCGCTACTTATGTTATGGCCCCATAAACAAATTGCTTTACGGATATGCTCTAGCATTGACGCGTGCGACCTTCACTCCAACTTCAATCGACGTGAAAGAAATCTCACCCGGAAATCGTTCCTTCAGAATATGTGTCGTGATTTGGTACACCTAAAATCATGCTCAGGCAATTTTTAACCTGTATTGATAAATTTTGATAAATTTACTGCAAATTTGACATTTGATACCTAGTGTAGAACTAGCCCTTGTGTGTTAAAATACACTCTAATAAAGATTTAAAAAAAAAAAACATTTGATACCTCTTATTAGCTTATAGTAAAAACAAAACACCACTTTCAGTATAATTTTGAATACTTGGTAAAGCATTTAATTTTAAAACCTTATCTTTAAATTGATAACATTTTTAGTTTAAATTTTAGTTGAATGAATAACTAAATGATGTTGTTTCTTCTATCTAACATCACTGCAGTAAAACAATTTCTACAGGGCATGTTTACCAGAAATACAAATCGTATGACGAGTTCAAAGCGGAACATGTCATACGATACGTACGTATTTCACAGTGTGGCCCATAAAAAAAATGAAAATCGTCATATCATGTTTTATGGCACATGGACAATGTAAACGAAACACTAATGTTATTCACTATGTGTTTCGTTTAATCTGTTTACTAGAGAGGAATTGGAAGCATACTTTCAAATTAATCTTGCGGTCATTGAGTTTAATATTTAAGTTGTGATGAAAGTATTTAAAAAGTATACAATGATGTGAGATTCTTCACAAGTCTGGTCTCCAACATTCATCCATGTCAAATGATAAAAGGGATACATACTAAGAGCGCTGGAGGCTTGAATAGTTATTAGAATGAACGGCTTATTTGAAGAGCTGTGGTTGAACTTTCATATAAGCATGATAAGCGGCTAAAAACCTTTGATCTAGTGTTCATCTAAGTAATCTCTAATTTAGGAATAAACTTCTTAAAAAAAACATGAAAAACAACAAAAAATAAAGACACACCAAACCCATAAAAATAAATGCACTCAACCATGTAAAACACGCTGTTTCCTCCTTCCTCTGATACCAAACAACCTAATATTTTCAATAATTAAGTGTGATTTTCTGTGGAAAGTTAATCGTCAGAGTATAACGGTTGAACGCTTTTTTGACTTTTAGAGAACAAAATTTCGTCTTTTTGCTCTTGTACACTATTTGAGATAGTAAAAATAAAACAAAATTATCCTATGTAGTGAAGTTATGTCAGAATATATTACAATAATCAAACATTACATTCACTCACGATAAAAATGAATATAACACATAATAATGCCTTATTCACGTTCAAACAATTTTCGCATTTTTTTATTGATCATACTGTAGAATTAAATTTCAATTTGGATTTATCACGATTATATTGAATTTTGTTAGATTCTAATCCAGAAAATTCTTATTAAAAACTTTTATCAATATGTTATAAAAACAAATTTTGATATTTTTTGTAAGATTTTGAAATCAGGGAATGTTCTGGAGGATGATTTTTTTATTGTTTAATAATTCTGTATCACTCTGACACAAAAATATGTCATAAATATGATCAACTCGTGTGAATTGACGCTCCTTAAAATGATTTTAAAGCGGAAACCGTAAAACAACTGAAATTCACTTGAAACGAAAATAAAACAATATGATTGATTTTTCATAGCGCTGATAACCGCTTCCTAATCGAGGCTATTATATTTTTACTATCTTAAGGTGATTATAAAACGAAGCCAAAATTTGAATTTTCAAGCGCACAAGACTGAAGAATCTTACAACAGTTCACGTTGAAAATCAATCAAACTGTTGATGACCAATGGGATAAATTTTCAACGCGGTGCGCTGTTTGGTTTTCAAGACTTGTACTCTTGAAAATTTGAGGTGTGGCTTCGTTCTATAATCACCTTAATCGCAGCCCGACGTTTACATTTTTATCTAGAAAGTTTGATATTGTATCAGCCACCCGCGCCATAAACACACAAGCCGTTTCAACCGTCGGAAGAATGTAGGCCAAGCGTGTAGCCATTAAATTTTACTCACCTGCGTCATGACGCGATCGGCTCCAGTACCTTCTTCATCTTTAAATATTATATCCTTATTGTAATTGGTCTCCAATTGCGGAATTTGCTATCGTTTCTAGAGATTGGACCCTCTTGCATTCCAGAGGCGCCTAACGAATTTTCACTAACGTTCGGTACATGCTGTTTGAACACTAGCGGAAGCAGTTTTCGGGTTCTTCGGGGACCTCCAATGCCCCTGCCAGGACCACAGGACTGCACCTGGGACACCATGTAGAGCAGGAAAATCAACACATTGTGAAGTACTTCCTTCGATTGTTGAAACAGTTTTTCCGACCACAGCTGAAAATTATTCCCAAACCATGTTGAACATTTTTGTATGGATAACACGTGGGTGATGAGATTGGTAACCGATTTCACTTTTCTTTATTTTGACTGACTCGAGCTAAACTCTCAACTAATCACTCCATATTATACATAATGAACACACTATTCCATACAAACACTTATCACTGTCGCTTTTTCTTAGAACTGCATAACCAGGAGCTTACTTATCAGGCTTCCACTTGAAAAATAATCAATTTAATCTGACTGGTCTCAATAACTGACGCTACCATCTCTAACGTGCGTTCAGAAACATTGCACATTGTCACTGCATCCGTTTCCATTAAATTTTTTATAATGTTAAACACATAATTGCCACTGAACATCATAGATTTTCATTCACGGAAACTTCATAAATACATCCAGTTTTGCGTTTATTCCATTCAATATTTGAATCCCAGCTCATGTAAAGTCGCGCGCAGCTTAAACCAATTTGGTAATTACTCTTTTTGAAACACTCACTCTCGTCAACTTGTCACCGGCCGGCCGAAGGAAAATAGGGAGGAGATGGTAATTCGACTAGCACTAAATTAGAACTAAGTAGATGCACGGCTGAAAATTTTCGTAGCCAGCACCATGTTGGCTCTCACCTCTTGGCTCCGTTTTGTGGTGTGGTTCTTTTCAACAGGGGTGGAAGCCTCTTCAGCCTCTCTTTCACACGTTTAAGCCAAACGCCTGCCAGTCAACCAACCAGCCAATGGGATCACCGGCGAGAGAGTAAAGTGGCGAAACACATGTATCGAGAGTTACCTCTCTACTACACTTCGGTGGGATAAGGCAGTGCAACAGTGGAAAATGAGTTGAAAAGCTTTTTGGGTTGAGTTGCTGTGGTGGTATTGAGTGTCAGACCTCGTTGGTAATCTTTAGGGAAAGCTGGGTTCCGATATGCAGGGTCGGCCAACTCGTTGATGTAAAAACGTTAAATGGTTTTCTATCTAACTAAATTTTGAAATGAAATCAAATTTTACAGTTACTGTTCCTGTCGTTTTCTAGTTTTCTTCTTTGGTCCATGTGTACAAGCTATTTTGCTGTAAACTAGAACGTTGCATAGACAATCAATTTGAAGATAACAGTTGGTAGTTTCAATTGATCGATTGAACAGTATTCTATAGAATACTAGGTTAGTTAATCCAAGTAACTAACATTTCCAGTTTTTAAAGGGCCGAATCGAAAATTCAAAACAGTTCACAAAAACAAGTGTGTTTTTTCTTTCGATTGATGGGTATTTAAGCATAATAATTCCACTGAAATAATCCAAGGAAATAACCACCGGAGAAATCCTTGAAGAGAGACATTTTAGTTTTTGTACTCTAGCTAGGCATTCGACAGCTCAATTTTTCGGATTTTTCACCATGTGCTCCATATCACACAATAATGAGTGAGTAATCACTCTGGTTCTTTGCTGCCACTGCACTATGGGCCAGGGACGCAATCTGGCGGGACAAAATTGATAACTCGGTAACGAAGCGTTTACGGTACAGTGATACCTCCATGAGTCGATGTTCCATGACTCGATATCGACTCATGGAACCATACTAGAAACAAAATTTCAAGGTTACTATGATGGTCCCTAGAAACAGCTTTCCAAAGGATTTCTATTCCATGACTCGATATTTCCATGAGTCGATGGTCCCTTCAATATCGACTCATGGAGGTTTCACTGTTATTTGGTGTCTTCGGCAAAGTTTTTGTAACAACGAAGACATCTACTGACATAAACGGATAGTTGGTAAATCGTCCGCATAGGTGGGCGCCACAGTCTAACTTTTTACTGTGACGTTCTAGAGACTTGGCATGTTCGGCAAAAGTTGCCCATTTTGATAAAAGAAACAACTCTCTCGAAAGACGTCAAAATTCCACATTTCACTCGTACCTTTTGATTACATAAAATATTTTCAATTGCACTTTCGTTTCACGTACATTTTCCATTTGTTGAACACTAGCATAACATGACAGGCTTGGTTTCATCAACAGTATTGCCAGATTTTTTATTTTCGTAGCAAACACCTATATTAAAATGGAATATTGCATTACACAATATAGTATTGTTCATTGCTTTAATTTTCTGTTGAATAATTATTAATAAAAAAAATCCTATAAACGGTGTCTGTTGCAATGATGAAAAACGTGATTCAGCAAAGTATAATTAATTGCATCCCTGGCTATATCCTGAATCTTTTTCGAATTTCACTATCTCACTATGGGATCAATGCCATCACCGTTTGTTTGTTTACATCAATGTTTGAAATTACGCATCGGTTGCCGATTTATCCGGAGTATAACCTTAATCTCGCGATTGATGCTGTAATGTCGAAGGTAATGTACATTAGGAGAAGCCGCTAAAGTCTATGGAGTGCCGAAGGGGACGTTCACTTCCGTCTCAGCCCAGGTGGTCAGGGAAAGTGCTTCGCGGACCTTACCCTGTCCTACAACCGACGTGAAGCGCGAACTTGCAAGTTGGCATTCATTCAAGGGAGTTAAAGCGGTCAACATTTAGCCGACAATCGTTCAACATTAGGATAAGATGGGTTATGTATGTGTTCAACAATTGGGTATTGAAACTATCTTTTTAAATATATATTTTTTTATTTCAAAATGGGACATTACAGTGCCAAAAATGTAACAGGAATAATGTTAAACAATCCCCTTACGGTGTTGTATGCTTTTTTTAGCAACCTTTCTATCAGAATTTTCATTAAAATCAAATAACATAAAAAACGTCTTTCTTAAACCGTTCAAACAATTTGGCGATTTATCCTAAATATATAACAAACACAAACTCTGGTTGAAATATATTAATAATACGACACATAAAAATTAAGAAATTATGAAAAAAACTTGAAAAATAGAGCCATTCTTGAACCTTAATATCTCCAAAAGCGCAAAAAATCGCAAGCTCAAAATTTTGAGGCAACATAGAACAATACTTGATGAAACGGATGTCAAAATTTCAGAGAGGTTATTTTGGTGTTTTTGAGATATTTCAATTTTTTACAATGATTATATTACTCCAATACATAAATTTCAACATCGAGTCATGGAACAAAAACTTTTAGAAAACTGTTTGAAAAAATTGATCATAGTAGCCGTGAAATTCAGTTTAGAAGCAACTAGTTCCTTGAGTTGAATATCGAATAAATGTAGATGAAAGTGTAGATTAAAACTGGGTACATATTTGTTTTTCTTCAATAAGTCAAATGATATAGCATGTCATGAAAAAACTTGATCATGTGTCAGTTAATTGTTCTCATCATGGCTCGAGGTGAGCAATTTATTTTGTGAGTGTGTTACTTTCAATACGAAAAATCAAATGTTAACGCATATTCATGTCGATATGTCTAAATACTGAAATTTCAAAGCACACGATCTCTTGTCTGGAGCTTGCAGATTTGTTTTAAAGTGAGAAGAGCGTTGATCCTTGGATGTTTCGAAACAGAGGATACAGATCAAAGGTATCAATTTGGAGATTCCTTCGATTTTGATATATATTGTGTTTAATCACCGAATTTGCTTAAATTTTGAGCTTCCGGAAAACTGTAACAGACAAATTTGAGATGAAATCCTAAGCCAGCTTGTACTGTGAGCAGATATGATAATTCCATGAAATAATAAAATATACTTTTCCGCCAATTTTAAAATACACATAAATATTTTTTTTTTTTTTGCTACGGAAAATATTAATCGCGTAATGAAAAGAAAAACCGTAAAAAAAAAATTGAAAAATCTCAAGAACACCAAAATATACTTCTCTAAAATTTTGACGTTCAAGTATTGTTCAATGTTGCCGCAAAATTTTGAGCTTGCAATTTTTGCGTTTTTGGAGATATTAAGGCTAAAAATTTACTCTATTTTCAAGTTTTTTCATTATTTCTTAATTTTCATGCATCGTATTATTAGAATTTTTCCACCAGAGCTTGTGTTTGTTATGGCTTCATCCCATTACCCCGAACGCCACTATCCCGAACGCCACTATCCCGAACGCCATTACCCCAAATGGGTCACTACCCCGAACGCCATTACCCCGAATAGTATAAGATACAATGCAGTATCCTGTTTTGCTTGCAAAAAATGATTACCATACTGTTATACAAGATTGACCAATCATGTTTGCGTCTTTAATGTAAACTGGTAATGAATAGCGTGTAAAATACGTCGGTAACATGTTCATCATATACGTATTTATGTGTTTATATGTATATATGTATTTTCCCTTCTTTCATATGTCAGCTATTCTTTCGAAATATTTTGTTGGCAACTATGTTCTTCTTTTTCTTTCTGGGACAGTGCCTGTTTCTCAGTTCAGTGGGCACCTTCGCAGTTCAAGGGTTCATTCACCAATTTCATAACCGTCAAAAATTGCCATTTTTGACACCCATCCAACCCCTCTGAACCATTTTGTATGGGAATTATACAAATTTTGTAATTCCTTCAGCGTTAGAAAATTTGTAAATGGACTTTCAACAAAACAAGCCTCTAAGAGCTTTCGTTGTCAAATTACCATTCTTGTAAGCCTAGGAATGTCAAAAAACTTTTCAATGCAATAAGATCCACCATCGGAGGAATTCGAACCCATACCCTCAAAATGGTCTTGCTGAACAGCTGCGTGCTCACCGGTATTTAGATTTCTTGGTGGTGTTAATTTTTCAATTTTGTTTTTAACAAATATTTTCCTTTTTTTTGGAATACAGGTTGTGCGATAGCATCACATTGTTACAGTGATTATTCACGTCATAGCTGCAAGCATTCCACCACAAATTAGCCCTTCTTTCTGAAATAGACTGTTCTTCTAAATTTTCGTTGGATATGCTAGCCACAAATATTTCCATATGGATCAGCTCATTTTTTTGAAAGCAAGATATCCTTAAGGCATTCATTGAAGTTAATCCTGCTAATTCTAATCAGAAATTTCTTGCTCTATTATTTTCTTGCATTAAAACAGTCAGATCTTTTATGAACTGCTCATCACTTTTCTACCATCATTATTGAAATTCAACTAAATGACCCCACAAACTAACGATAGTATTTACTGTAACGGTGATCAGAGGCCGCGGTTTTCTAACATTTACAATTGTATTAGCGTTTCTATGCCACCGCGGATCGATTGTCTAGAAGGTTGGTATTTAAACGGGCTCCATAGAACAACACTTGCAGCGATAATATCGGGATGATCTTCTATTACCATCGTTTATGAAACAAAAGATTTTAGAAGATCTCAATGCTAGTAGTCGTCATCTAAAAAAAATCCTATTGAAGGAAGTGTGTAGCAGCGTCCAAAACGAAACTTTACTACATCCTTATTTTGTGCATATTATAGCTATCCTTTACTAATAAAGGAATTAAAAAAAAAAAAATTGCACTTATAAGCAGGTGAAATCAACTCACCTGTAAAAAATCTGAACTGCTACGGCAAATGAAATGTAATATTTTGTTAATAAAATCTTAAATTTGTTTTACCAAATTAAGATGATAGTGTTGTCTAACACAGAACACCTAGATATAAGAAATGAATGTAATGTTTGGAATGATACTAATAAAGAAATTAAAAAAATAGCTAATAGCTTTTTAAAGTGAACTAGAGGGCCCGGCAAACTTCGTCTTGCCATCAAGTAGGCTGTTGAAAACGCTATGGTTCGTCCCATACAAAATGACAGTTCCGTTCACCGCTCGTTTTTCCGACTTTCCCGGTGAATATCCTGGGATTTTTATACACACAAACACGTCGGAAAACTTGACGAACAAAACGGAAAAATAATCATTCAAATTGGTTGACCCGTTTGGAAGCCATTTCGTGACATACTAACAACACTCCATTTTTATTTATATAGATTTATAGATTTATATAGATTCACCCTTCTTTTCGAAATAAGCTGTTCTTCAGAGCATTGCAGTGTAGCTGTGTTAGTCTCACGTTAACGATATACGAACTATCCGTTTATGTCAGTACATGGTCCTCGTTGTTACAAAAAAACTTTGCCAATGGCACCAAATACCGTAAACGCTTCGTTACCGAGTTATTAATTTTGTCCCGCCAGATTGCGGTCCCTGGCCCATAGTGCACTGAAATAATCCAGAAATGATTACAGGAGCAACCCTTACAGTGGAATAATTTAGTTCTTGCATCAAAACAATGCATAAGACGGCTCAATCTTTCTAAGTTTTCGAATACGTGACTTATCTTACAGAATAATGAGTCAGTTTGATCTTAGGTCATTGAAATAATCCAGTAACGGCCACCGGAGAAACTCGTACCTATCATATACAATAATTAATGAATGGCACCTCTGGTTCGTTGTTGCTACTGAAATAACCCAGGAATGACCACCAAAGAAATCCGTATAGTGGGATTTTTTAGTTTTTAGTAACAAAACCTGCACGCTCAAAAAAAGAGTTCTAGAAAACGTGAACTGTCAAAAATACATCATGAACTACCACCATGTTTACGCAAAAACATGATCTAGTTCACGGTGTATTTTTGCTGGTTGATGAGTTCACGTCTGCTGTTCACGGATACGAGAACGGATTTTTTGTGGATGTGACATATAAAAAAAAAGACAATTTACACCGTCTTCAGCACATAAGCTGCACAGACTGAACGATCACTAACGTTAGGCAACGGACAACACGAAACACCCAGTAGCCCAGCGATGAATTTTTCGTTTTACGAAAAGTTTTCACCGACTGGAGCGGGAATCGAACCCACACCCCGTGGCACAATACGCCTATACGACTGACGCCGCTAACCGAAAGGCCACGAAGCCCACAATATGACGGCCCACGAAGCCCACTATATGACGGTTCAATCTTCCTGAGTGTACAGGCATGTAACTTATTCCACACAATAATAAGTGAATGATTACTGTGACCTCTGAATAACCCAGGAATAGCCTTTGAAAAACCCGTATGGTAGGACAATTCAAATTATGTACAAAACCTAAGCTTGCGAAAGCTCAATCTTCTTGGGTATACTTACTACTGATCTTACCAAGGGTGGAGGGCGGCTGTCAAATGGGAGTAAAATTGAAAAGCCGCCAACCCAAGTCCAGAACCAGTTTTAAGGCTTAACGCGGAAAAGTAAAATATATTGTTCGCAAAATTACAGGTAATCAATGCGCTTGAAAGATATTGTTTGCAAGCAGTTATTTGCTACGTGCTACTGCAGTGCGCTGTTGGCAATTTAATCAGCAAATTCGGCGTAATTCCCAAAATGGATGTTTTCTAGAAAATCGATTACGCCTTCACCATTGTTTGGTCGGAATTTTGTATGGTTGTTTACTTTTTAGAACCAGCGACACGTAGGGGTAGCAGTAAAGAGCCGCCAGTTCCACCCTTGGATCTTACGGATTTCTACTAAAACTTATCCAAATTAACTTTGAAAAATATGGACCAATAGGCCTATTCACATGACGTCTCAAATCAGCTGATCGGGAAGCACTTTGACATTTGTTTACATCGGTGGAGGACCGGTGCTAACACGGGCCTGTCATTTTCATAGAAGAAATGTCAAAGTGCTTCCCGATCAGCTGATTTGAGACGTCATGTGAATAGGCCTATGCAACGAGTTATTTACGTGATCATGGCAACAAGTCAATTCGGCACTGCTCAAACGTCAGATTAGTGAACTCGTGCATTGGTCCATAGATGGAATTCTCCCTAAAGTTTTTCATGGACTTATCTAAGTATTCCATCAAAACCAGGAATATTGAGCAATCGATTACCTAGTTTTAGTACAAGACTAAAATGTCCCTCTCCGTCTCCGGTGGTCATTCCTTGGTTATTTCGGTGGGCACACTGAACCAGAGAGGTCATGCACGCATTTTGTGTGAGATGGATCACATGCTAAAAACACCAGAAAGGTTGAGCTGCTGAATGCCTAGTTTAGGTGTACATAAACTATAATGTCCTCCTATGCTGGTTTATCTTGGGTTATTTCAGTGGTCACAATGAAGCAGACTGGTAATTTACTCATTCATGTGCGATATGGGTCACATGCTCCAAAACCAGGAAGATTTAGTCGTCGAAGGTTTGATTTTGGGAAGCAGGTCGTTAAACCGAATGTCGTTAGGCCGGAAGGGTCGTTAGGCCGAATGCCGTTAGGCCGAAATAACATTTCAAATGGCTAACACATTCATCAGCGATTTTTCCTTCTTTTAATCAAAGGCTGTTCTATCTAGTTATATTCCACAGCGGATATTGTGGGTTTCTAGTTATTGCAAATTATGCTGATCTATCCTTATTGATCACTCATTCAACATACAATCCATTAGAACTATCCGCCACTTTCGGCTTAATGACCCCTTCGGCTAACGGCATTCGGCATAACGGGATAGAACCTGGTTTCCCACTATACGAGTTTCTTCGGTAATCATTCCTGGATTATTTCAATGGACACAAAAGACCAAACTGGCTACTCATTCATTATTGTGTGAGATAAATTACATGCTCATAAACTTAGGAAGACTGAGCCGCCGAATGTTTAGTTTTGATACAAAAATTAAAATGTTCCACTATAAGGGTTTCTCCGATGATCATTCCATGATGAATTTAGGGGGGCTTTAGGACATTTCGTCGAATGACGTTTGGTCGAATGACCTTTGGTCGAAAGTACATTTGGTCGAATGGACATTTGATCGAATTGCTTTGGAACACCTATTTTGGTAGAAAGACGTTTAGTTGAATGGAAATTTGGTTGAAAGCTTATTTTCAAATGGTTTATTGAAAGATCATTTGGTAAAATTTATTATTGTGTTCTAGATTTCACAAAGTTGTTAAGGTAACGTATTCTTTTGAGTAATCTGAATGATTAACTGTTGTTGAATAAAAATATGGGACATTTTATGTACTTTGGTTTTTCAATTTCATACATCTTTTTATTTGTAATTTGAAGTTATTCCAAAATCTAGGATTTTAATGATTATTCAAATGAACTTTTTAGAAGTAGTTTTATGTTCATTGACTGAAATATTTAGTTCAAGTGAATTTATTATACTTTGAAAAAAACTGCTTAACAAGTTATTTTATTACTCAACGATGTGAACATAATGTTTTTATTAGTTATTATTCTTTTGAAATGTCATCGTTCTTCGTAATGAACTGCTGAAATTTGTCTGATGGAAGGATTCGGAGAGAGTGCTCGGAATCATTCTTTGAATAGTGGGTCTTGCCGCTTACGGACGTGGGTAAGATTTTTGAATGCGGAAATCAGAATTAAAACGGCAGGAAAAATTTGCTTCAGGGAAAACCTTTATGGCGAAAAGAATGTTAGATATCGGTTACTCCTTATGGCCAATTGGCTTATTGAGACTTGCACTTCAATAACAAATATATGTCTTTGCTGACAGTGTTGACGACCTCGGTGAATAACAGAGTTTGCAGTAGAAGCTTCGAATTATTAAAAATGAAAATTGTGCTTATCCTATGAATCGGGTGAGGCGACAAAAGTTGGCTTTCTTCTATTTAGGATCAGATTATCTCGAATCGCAGAACATGCCTGAAAGAAAAAGCATCATGAAACGTCAAAAACATAAGAGGTTGATCAGTATGTTGGGAGAGCGTTCATTAAATTGAATTAAAAAATTTTGCTAATCGAATATAGATTGTTGGTAAAATACTTTTTCATTTATTCAATCACTCATGTATTAGCGACAAATTGCCACTCTCGACGATAATCAAACTAAACGTAAAATTTTGTTTCCATGCTATTTAGGTTCGACCAGTATCCTTTCCACGAAATGTCGGTTCGACCAAATATCATATGCATTCTGTTGGATTTAGGACATTTCGTCGAATGACATTTGGTCGAATGACATTTGGTCGAAAGTACATTTGGTCGAAAGGACATTTGGTCGAATGGATATTTGGTCGAATGGCTTTAGAACACTTATTTGGTCAAATGATGTTTAGTTGAACGAAAATTTGGTTGACAGCTTATTTTGAAATGGTTTATTGAAAGATCATTTGGTAAAATTGATTTTTGATTTATAAGTTTTGCAAAGTTGATTAGAAAACGTATTTTTTTGAATAATCCGAATTATTAACTGTTGTTGAATAAAAAATGGGAAATTTTTTGTAGTCTTATCTTTAATACACCTTTTTATTTGCAATTTGAAGTTATGCCAAAATCTAAACATTGACTGAAATACTTAGCTCTAGTGAATTTATTATTCTTTAAAAATATGATCATTCTTTGAAAAACTGCTCAACAAGTTATTTTATTTCTCAACGATGGGAACATAATGTTTTCTTCATTTATTATTATTTTGAAATACCATCGTTCTTCGTAATGAAGATCAGCTCATCTGATGGAAGTGTTCGGAGAGAGTTCTCGGAATCTTTCTTTGCATGCCGGGTCTAGCAGCTCACGGACGTGGTTAAGATTTGTGGGTAAGAATGTAAAAATCAAAATTAAAACGGCGGGAAAAATTTGCTTTAAGGAAATCCTTTATAGCGAAAAAAAATGTTGGTCTCGCTAACTCTACTTATGGCCAATTGGCTTATTGTGACATCCAGCTTAATAACATTCCTCAAGCAAATATATGGTTTTGCTGACAGCGTTGATGACCTCGGGTGAATAACAGAGTTTGCAGTAGAAGCTTTGGATTATTAAAAATAAAAAGTGTGCTAATTCAATGCATGGGATAAGGAAAGCGTTGACTGAGGTGACAAAAGTTGGCTTGTTTCCATTTATGATCAGCTTATCTCGAATCTCAGAACATACCTGAACGAGAAAGCAGCATGAAACGTCAAAAACGCAAGAGGTAGATTAATACGTACAAAGAGCTTACCGAAGAAAACTTGAATATTTATGCATGCTTTTCCAAGAAATTATAATTTATATTTTTATAACAAATACTGGCATCTCAGCTATCGATTGCAGTTTATAGATTGCCAAAAGATTTATTCTGAATGGATATATAATTTGTCAAGTAATCGAAAGTCGGTTTTCTGTTTTGGGGTAACTTTGATAATGGAGTATAAATCGAACAAAATTGAATCTATCACGGAACATTTATAGGACATTGCATACCTCTAGGCGTTTAACGCTATATGGAAATTTCTGACTTATATTACAAAAATGGTCCCAGTTTGTAAAAATGGTTTTCGCTAAGAGATTTGAAACCGAATTCATGTTCTACTACAACTAGGCTGTCAAGGATAAGCGATAAACTCATTATGACTCCATCAGTTAGTGATCATAGAACCGATTGTTTGTGAGTATTTCAAAAATGCTAAAACCTCATAAATTTTTAATATTTGCATAAAAATCCTCAAATGTACTTGATTACAACGAAAATAGCTTTGACATGAAGTGTCATACTAATACTTTTTACTTTTGCATTCGTTTTGCTTAACTGATTAACAGAAACTTTGTTATTTCGTTAAGTATGTCGTGGATCTCGCACTATCAAAGTTACCGCATTATCAAAGTTACCCCGTTTTACGGTACATCATATTAAATATCAAAATTTTGCTAATTGCATATAGATTGTTGGTAAAATGGATGGTACTTTTTCAAATATTCAATCACTCTAGTATTAGCGACAAAATGCTACTCTCGACGGTAGTCAGACTAAACGTTAAACTTTGTTTATATACTGTTTAGATTCGAGCACAGTTCTTTCCATCATATGCTTTCTGTGAATCTATGACATTTGGTCGAAAGACATTTGGTCGAATGACATTTAGTCGAATGACGTTTGGTCGAAAGTACATTTGGTCGAACGGACATTTCGTCGAATGGACATTTGGTCGAAAAGGTTCAATCGCAACAGAAAGCATAAGACATCTGATCGAACCGACATTTCATGGAAAGAACATGTGGTCGAATCTAAACAGTATGGAAGCAAAGTTTTACGTTTAGTCTCATAATCGTTGAGAGTAGCATTTTGTCGCTAATACACAGAGTGATTGAATAATTGTAACAAGTATCAACCATTTTACCAACAATCGGTTAGCATTTTTGTTTTCAATTTGATGGATTCTACTCTTCCATCATACTGATCACCATACTGCTTTTTATTATTTAGGCATGTCCTGCGATTTGAAATAAGTTTATCTTAAATATAGACAAGCCAACTTTTGTCACTTCAGCCAACTCGTCTTCCCTTGCCCGATACATAGAATAAATACAATTTTTTTGTTCAATTATTCAAAGCTTCTATCGCAAACTCTGTAATGAACCCAATGCCCTCAACACCGACAGCAAAGTGATATATTTGTTTGAAAAATGTTATTAAACTGGAAGTCACAATAAGCCAATTGGTCATATGTAGAGTTAAAACATAAAACATTCACTTCGCCATAAAGAATTTCCTTGAAGCAAATTTTTACTGCCGTTTTAAGTCCGATTTCCGCATTCAAAAATCTTAATTACGTTCGTCAGCTGCAAGATCCGAAATTGAAAGAAAGATCACAGTACTCTTGCCTAATGCTTCCATCAGATAAATATCAGCAATTCATAACGAAAAACGATGATGTTTAAAAAGAATAATGAATTCAACAAATCATCATATTCACATCGTTGAGCAGTTAGACATAGAATGATAATATTTTAAAAGAATAATAAATTCACTAGATCTAAATATTTCAGTCAATGTACAAAAAAAACTACTTCTAAAAAGGTTATTTGAACCTCGAAAGCCTACATATTGGCATAACTTTAAATCACTAACAAATACAAAGATGTATGTAATTTAAAAACATAACTACAAAAAATAACACGTTATCTATTCAACAACAGGTAATAATTCCGATTATTCGGAAGAATATAAAAATAAGCTTTCGACCAAATGTCCATTCGACCAAATGTCCCTTCGACCAAATGTACTTTCGACCAAATGTCCATTCGACGAAATGTCCGTTCTTTATTTGCGTTCGACCAAATGTCATTCGACGAAATGTCCTTAAGCCGCTTTCTGTTGTAACTATACCTTTTCGACCAAATGTCCATTCGACGAAATGCCCGTTCGACCAAATGTACTTTCAACCAAACGTCATTCGACTAAATGTCACTCGACCAAATGTCTTTCGACCAAATGTCATAGATTCCTTTCTGTTGCAACTAAACCTTTTCGACAAAATGTCCTTTCGACTAAATGTACTTTCGACCAAACGTGTAACAAGTACGCTTTCTATTATATTCGTTAAATGTTTTCCATTAAATAGTATCGTATGTCCATTCGTTTTTATCATTTATTCATATATAAATTCACCGCATTAGATCGTCCCTTCTGTAGAGTTGCAAATGGCATACGCTTGCACAAATGAGTTCCCTACAGCAGTTACACGCGCCTAAGAAAAGAACCCAAGCCAGCCCAAATTGTCAACGCGCGCATATTTGCGATGTCTCTCGGCGGACATCGACCTGCCCAAAATCCTTTCAGGATCCAATGACCTTTCCCGTTCGGCTTGGCACACTCCTACCGAACTTGGGGAGAGAATTTGCCTTAACGTGCTAATGCGGCCGTTGGAAAGAGAGGCCGCAATGCCATTGAAGTTTCGGGTCCAAATTTTGAGAATTTTGCACTCGCGAAATTGGACTTCGTCCCATTTCGCGACCTCGAAGCCGAAGGTCACAATTTAGCGGGTATCTGAGGACAATTCCCAGCCTTGATCGTCCACTTCGTTTCGAACTGTGGAAGAGGCAAGAGTGGTTAATTACTTGTTTCGCGTCGTGGTGTGCTTGAATAGGTGAATTCTTAACTACATGAGAATTTCAAGTAGGATTATTAATTAGTTCCCTTTCCAGTAGTGCTAGTACAACTCTTTAAGGCTAGTAGATTTCCTCATGGTGAATAGTGCGTGTGTTTAAACCAATATTCCGGGTAAGAAGCTACTTTGCTAGATTGTGGGTTTGTAGTGAAACATGTGCGTTGTGACCCTTTTGTGTGATAGGATTCGTGGCAGCAGTGGCCATTGCCGGCACACCAACATCCACCAGAAACCCGCTCTTGACCCCACCGTTCGACTTCGGAGGATTCCCGGGGCACACGTGACCGGAAGAGGGTTGCGCCGCGCCATTCTGCGCGCCCTAGACAGGTAAGCCGCCATCACTGTTGTCGTCAGCGTCAGCAATTTCATCAGTGACAGCAACCCAAGGGAGAAGGAGGGAGACGAAGAACGCACGTGCCGCGTTCACGCGTAAGTCCGCGGATCCAGCGAGGACCAACGAAATGGACCGTTGATCGCGTCCGCGATCGTGTACAGGCCGGAGCAGATGCCAATGCAGCTCCGTGTCAACCCCCACCATCCGTAATAAACCCGCCCACTCGTAAATCCATGGTAGAGTAAGTACCAGGCATGCATGTTTTTGTTGTATCGTCCATGCGCATGAGACAGAACGGCACAAATCGATAGCCGTAGCCGTCTCAATTTGTTAATGATTCATTGAACACGTTATCTACCCAATACACCGAAACCCACACCCGTAGTCACCACAAACCCGCAAAAGAGAAAGAGAGTCCGTGCACGGCAAGCGCCGTCAAGAGAGAATGAAGTAGGAAGGAGAGAAACGCACGCTAGAGTAGGAAAGGGAACAGGAAAGGCCTAGGCAAGCATGTAGTAGGAAGATCAAACCGTGTAAATATATTTGTAGCAACTGTAAGCGTTATGTGTTTGAGCTTTATTGGAGCTTTTATAGCAGAAAGCTTTTGTTGGTGAAGCAATAAATATAGTCAGTGGTTCCCAAACGATTTGTTTAATGTAGTTGCGTAATTCGAAGAATTAATGTCTTGTGAGGGATTTTCATGTAGCTCGTTTCGTTTCATTTTTCTTGTAGTTTGTTTTACTGGGTAAGTCGGCCCGAAATCGACCTTTAACCATTCTCAAATTGGAGACAGTTTGGAATGGAGTGACTTTCATACTGGGCCTGTGATGAGAACACCCTGCTCCAGTGATTAAGGTTTCTCAGAATTCTAGGAATTTGTATTTGGAACTTCGGTGGTATTGATGGCCTTTAGCCTCTACCGAGAAGTACAACGGCTAATTTAACGAAGCCAGTCAGCTTTCTTCCCAAGTTCTTAAAAATTAACCCCTCCCCTGAAGGGTCTCAGGCCGGGCAAACCTGCAAACTGCTGGGTGGTCTCCTTTTAGGAGTGGCGCTAAAGCCATCCACTAACGAACGGGAAGCGCGACGGGCTGGCGAGATACATTTGGCGCCCAACGTGGGGCTCGAACCCACGACCCTGAGATTAAGAGTCTCATGCTCTACCGACTGAGCTAGCCGGGCGTAGAGTAATTATCTTTTCGTATTAATATAGTATTTGTGTGTTTAGTTGTCTAAGGGAACAAGACTTGTTTAATTTATTTTTCTTCGAGGAACTTTCTCTTATATTGTACATATAAATAATATTGAGTATTTATTTCTGTTTCGTTTCGTTTATTTCATAAAACGTCTGGTTTGCACAATTACGCATCATACAAAAAATCTCGTTCTTATCATTAAGCTTATCTTATCTTCTTCTTCTTTCTGGCGTTACGTCCCTACTGGGACAGAGCCTGCTTCTCAGCTTAGTGTTCTTATGAGCACTTCCACAGTTATTAACTGAGAGCTTACTATGCCAATGACCATTCCTGCATGCGTATATCGTGTGGCAGGTACGAAGATACTCTATGCCCTGGGAAGTCGAGAGAATTTCCAACCCGAAAAGATCCTCGACCGGTGGGATTCGAACCCACGACCCTCAGCTTGGTCTTGCTGAATAGCTGCGCGTTTACCGCTACGGCTATCTGGGCCCCTAAGCTTATCTTATATGTGATTTTATTATTTTCTAGTGTTATTAAAATGGTTTTCTTCAATATTTGTTTTGCTAAATGTTATTTATGATTTTATAGCTGTTTAAACAAAAATAGCTTCTCTGGAACCATTACATTCAAACTCAAACATTCTAAATCACGATTTTTGCGGGTGAATAGGTGACCTTTTTTTCTTCTGGTTTAAGCAAACATACATAGCTCGATCAATATGAATCGTTCCTTACCAAGAGCTGAAGATCTCAACCTTGAAGAGATCGACTACGAGTTGTCGATTCGCAACCAACCAGAAGAAGTTTTCAAACTCGATGTTCAGGGAAAACAAAGACATTTGAGACTTCTGTTCAAATCTGACCAAAGGGAAGGGAGGAACTATAGGTCAAATACCAATATCCAAGACGAAGCGGGTCATATTAGTGCTAGAATTGACAATTTGGAGAAGGCTCTGTCTAAAAAGGTAGAGGCCAAATATGAGTCTAGGGTGATACATTATTATTATCGGGTGAAGAGGTGCATTGCAGACACAGAAGAGGATAAAGAACTGCGAAGAGAACTTAGCCGTAGAATTGAGAAAATTATACAGTATTACCAGTTCGGGCCATCCTTGTTTCCATTCAAAGGATCATCCATTCCAATTATGCAAGAAACAGAGGGGGCAGTAGGTCTATCAGGTCCGGTCAGTCCGAGTCGAACAATGGAGAAACCGGCGTCCGACAGTATGATCGAAACTAAAGGTAAAGGTAGATGCGAAATGGTTAACTCTCAAGGTACAATACCGAAAGTCAATCTGCAGGAATGGGTGGACCAAAACGTGATAAAAGATACCATCGAAGTGTCTCGTACGGAATGGGAGGAGTTGAAGCGAATTTTAGCCGATTTGTCAAATAAGGCAAACGCTGATAATGCGGCGAATGCGGTGAGTAGATCACGAATTTCCGAAAACAGACAGACCTTTCCACAGAACAACCCAAGGACACTACAGCGCCAGACAGGACTTCGGTCAACATGCTATGCGGACGAGTTCGTCGATACGGATTCGGATGAAGAAGAATTTGCCACAGTGCAGCGAAACAGATTGGATCGGAGGGTCGATCGCAACCAGTTTGAGCGTGATAGCTACGAGGAATCGCTGTACGAATACGATAGTGTAAGTGCGAGACGGTATCGGCATCGGCGAGGAATCAGAGACGGCCGACATAGACGTGAGCAAGGCTATGGGCGAGTAGAGAAGTGGAAGCTGAGGTTCTCGGGAGACTCTCGGGGAATATCCGTCGAAAACTTCCTTTATAAAGCGTCAAACTAGCAGAGCGCGAAGAGGTATCCGAGGATATACTGCTAAGAGACGTCCACATGCTGTTAGAAGGAGTCGCGTCAGACTGGTTCTTCACTTACGTTGATGACCTAGTCACGTGGGAAGATTTCAGGAACGGAATCACCTATCGCTTCGGTAACCCTAACAAGGACCAAGGGATACGGTCGAAGATTCAGGAGCGGAAACAACAGCGAGGGGAGTCGTTTATAGCTTTTGTGTCGGAGATTGAGAAGCTAAACCGGATGTTGTCCAAGCCATTGTCTTGAAGACGAAAATTTGAGGTCATATGGGACAACATGCGGCAGCATTATAGGTCCAAGCTCTCGATCGTTCGCATAAGAGACTTGCAACATCTAATTGACTTGAACTACCGCATCGATGCGGCCGATCATCAACTACACCAATCGGGGGTAGATCATTTCGTGCGTAGACCAATCAATCAGATTGAAGCCGCAGAATATGTCAGCGAAGACGAGGAGGAGCAGGAAGCGACAGTGAACCACGTTAGGGGACAACACCAGAGAAGCAGACCATCTGCGCCCCACCCGTTTAGCGGTCCAACTCAACAGGTACAAGAGAAGCGTCAAGCAGAGAATGGTGAACCTGGCTTGGCGAGATTAAATTGTTGGAACTGCCAAGAACAAGGGCACGGTTGGAGACAATGCACAAAACCGCGGAACATCTTCTGTTACGGATGTGGCAATCTTGGAAGAACGATTCGCTCTTGTGAACGGTGCGTCAGACAAGAAATCGTACCAGAAAGTGGGATACAGGGAAACCTGAGAAGGGGTGCGAGTCAGGGGAATTGAGCATCCCTGCATCACACGTTCTTCCCCAAACATTTGACCCGTTTTTGCATGTTCACCATATACGAATTAGAATAAGCAAGTGTCCTCACATTAGAGTGAGAATTTTCGATTTTGAGACAGAAGCTTTGTTGGACTCCGGGGCAGGGATTAGTATTTTAAATTCAATGGAATTGATTGAGAGATTTGGTTTGAAGTTGCAGCTGGCAGCCATTCGGGTGGCCACCGCTGATGGTGCGAATTACGCCTGTCGGGGCTTTGTAAACATTCCGTTTACCTACAAATCGGTCACAAAGGTGATTCCGACAATCGTAGTTCCAGAAATTTCACGGGCAATTATTTTGGGAGCGGACTTTTGGGACGCGTTTGGAATCAAGCCAATGATCGACCTGGGTAGAGGCCCAGAGTCCCTGGAAACGGTTGCAAGTCAGCAAAACGACGCTATTTGTTTCACCGTTGAACCGATAGACCAGTCGCCGGAGGCAGTCAAGAAAGATGAAGACGACACGTTGGACATTCCAGTGTATGAGGGACCAACAGAAGCAATCCCGGATCCAGAATCCATAGAAACCGAACACGAGTTGAGTACGGAGGAGAGACAACAACTGATGGAAGTAATCGGAGGGTTTGAGTTGACTTCCACGGGGAAGTTAGGTAGAACCGATCTAATCGAGCACGAAATCGTGCTGAAGGAAGGTGCAAAGCCGCGGAACCCGGCGATGTACAAATGCTCACCGTACATGCAAGAAGCGATAAAGAAAGAGGTGGAGAGGTTCAAGACACTGGATGCAATCGAAGAGTGCTACAGTGAGTGGACCATCCCACTAGTACCAGTACCGAAGAAGAACGGGAAGGTTCGCGTCTGCCTTGATTCCAGGAAGATCAACAAGTTGACGATAAAAGACTCCTACCCTATGAGAAACATGCAGGACATTTTTCGTCGTCTGGGTAGCAAAGATAGTCTGGAGAGTCTGAAGAGTCTGAATAGTCTGAAGAGTCTGGAGAGCAAAATACTTCTCGGTCATAGACCTGAAGGATGCCTACTTCCAGATTCCGTTAAAGGAAGAGAGCCGGAACTACACGGCATTCAGAACATCGGAAGGCGTCTTCCGCTTCAAAGTGTTGCCATTCGGGGTCATCAACGCGCCGTTCACCATGTCACGGTTGATGGACAGAGCACTTGGATTCGATCTCGAACCGCAGGTGTTCCGTCTACCTCGATGACATAGTCATCGCTACCGAAACCCTAGAGGAGCACCTTCGATTGCTAAAAATAGTAGGGGAGCGGCTACGCAAAGCGGGACTGACGATTTCATTAGAGAAATCACGCTTTTGTCGGAAGCAAGTGATGTACTTGGGCTATCTTTTGAACGAGCATGGGATTGCGATTGACAGTAGTCGAATCCAACCAATTTTAGATTATGCGAGACCGAAGACGCAGGAGGACATCCGTCGCTTGATGGGCTTGGCGGGGTTCTACCAGCGCTTTATCAAGGACTACAGTAAGGTGACTACTCCAATAACCGATCTTCTTACGAAAGAAAATAAGAAATTCACTTGGAGCAAAGAAGCAGAAGAGGCGTTTCGAGAGCTCAAATCAATTTTGACATCAGCGCCAATTCTAGGGAACCCGGACTTCAGCAAGGTTTTTACGATTGAATCCGATGCTTCGGATAGAGCAGTAGGTGCCGCTTTGGTGCAGGAGCAGGACGGAGTTACTAGGGTGATCCAAGCAAGAAGCTGAATCGTACTCAAAGGCGATACTCTGCTGTGGAGAAAGAATGTCTGAGAGTTCTCTCAGCGATTCAACACTTCAGGCATTACATCGAAGGCACGAAATTCCGAGTCGTTACAGACGCGAGAAGTCTGCTATGGCTGAAATCAACCAACCGATTAAGCGATCCTCGATTCGCGTGGAAGCAATATCCTCCAATAGCGGAACGAGAGCAGATCTTGAAAAGAACTCACGAGAAAGCCCACTTCGGGTACGACAAGACGTTGAACGAGGTAAAGCAGAGATACTTTTGGCCGAAAATGAATAGTGACGTCCGGAAACATTGCCGTGAATGTTTGAAATGTCAGGTCAGTAAATCGGGTAACACGAATGTGACACCACCGATGGGATCAAAGAAGCCTGTCGAATACCCATGGCAGTTCGTGACGTTGGATTATGTCGGACCATTACCACCGTCCGGCAGAAATAGACATACGTGCCTACTTGTAGCCACCGACGTGCTCAGCAAATTCGTACTAGTGCAGCCATTCCGAGAAGCAAAAGCTAGCTCATTGATCGAATTTGTCGAAAACATGATTTTTCGCCTGTTTGGAGTTCCGGAGGTTGTTCTGACGGATAATGGGTCTCAGTTTATTTCGAAACAATTTAGAGAGCTGTTGGAAGCGTACCATGTTTTGCATTGGCTTACACCGGCGTACCACCCTCAGGTGAACAATACCCGAGCGAGTGAACCGCGTAATCACGACAGCCATTCGTGCCACGCTGAAGAAAGAGCATAAGCACTGGGCGGATGATATTCAGGAGATCGCAAACGCTATCCGAAACGCGATTCACGAATCCATAAAGTACAGTCCCTATTTTATCGTATTTGGTCGTAACATGGTATCTGATGGGAGAGAGTACGGTCGGATAAGGGACAACTATGAGTCTACCGGCGATAAAGTGGATTTGACAGTCGAACGACGAAAGAAACTGTTCGAGGACATTAAGACCAACCTGACTACAGCCTACCAGCGACATGCAAAGACCTACAACCTACGATCCAATTCAAATTGTCCCACCTATGCGGTAGGGGAAAAAGTATTAAAACAGACCTTTGACCTGTCTGATAAGGGGAAGGGTTTTTGCAAGAAACTTGCACCCAAATACGAACTGGCGGTAGTACGGAAAGGTTGGGAACTAACACCTACGAATTGGAAGATTTGACGGGGAAGCGACTAGGGGTCTATTTCGCGACCAGTTTGAAGAAGATGCTTCCTCATCTAAGCCAATCGTAGGCGCACTATTGTAGAGCTATGAAACTCCTTTTGAGTGACCATAAATCGTTAGATGAAGAAACACCTTCGGGTTCAAACATCGTACGGATAATGCTCGATGGACTCGCTCTTGGAACGTTTTCGAACCGACCAGTGCTGAGGGTACCGACATTAAGCCTAAAAATTCGAAACTCTACTTTGTAAAGCTATGAAACTCTTTGAGTGACCACAAATCTACTCAGATGTAAAAACACCTTCGGGTTCAAATATCATACCAACAATGCTCGACGGACTCGCCTACGGAACGTTTTGAACTGACCAGGGCTGAGGGTACCGACATTGGGCCTAACATTCCAATCAGTTTGCAAGCTATGAATCGAAAGTGACCACAACGAACAAATCTAACCAAAACACCATGAAGGGCAAAGCAATCAAGTCGTTAATTAAGAACAAGCTTTTGATATTCAAACAAATTTTCAGGCCAGCCATGTTGTATGCTGTACCAATATGGACTAGCTGTTGTAATACCAGGAAGAAAGCTCTGCAGAGAATTCAAAATAAAATTTTGAAAATGATTCTGAGACTTCCTCAGAATATCCAATGTTGAAACATTGGAACAAATGTCAAATAAAATAATAAATAATTTCAGGCAAAAATCGTTACAATCTTCTATTGCCACGATTAATGCGTTATATGTTTAGGTTAAGTTAGGTTAAGTATATTAAAAACGTTTTTTTTTTTTCTCTTATAAGCAGGTGAAATCAACTCACCTGTAAATAAACTGAACTGCTACGGCAACTGAAATGTAATATGTTGTTAACAAAATGTTAATAAAATCTTAAATTTGTTTTACCAAATTAGGATGATAGTGTTTTCTAATAACACAGAACACCTAGATATAAGAAATGAATGTAATGTTTGGAATGATACTAATAAAGAAATAATAAAAAAAAAATCAAGTCGTTAAATTCCAATTAAGACGCGAAAACCGATTGGGACAAGATTCCAATTGGAATACATTCGCCTATGCGAACTGTATATATGTAATATTAGTAGATTAGTTTTTCCTAGTTCCCTAGCCCTTAATCTAGTATTAGTACTTAGCCTAGATTAGTAAATTAAATTAAAAACTCACAATTATATTCCTTATTTCATTGATTAGCTTAATTTTCTCATGTTGAAGGCATTCGTTATCTCAAATTGTGTCATTGCATTCGTTTTCGTCTTACCGGCGATGTAAATAATGTAAATACCTAAAAGTCGAAATATTTGTTTAGTTTGTGTTCATACAGAAGTAATGTTTAATTAGCTTAGATTCATAATTACCTATTAAAGTTCATTGTAGTCATTTCCGTTCATTGTTGATGTTGGTCACTTTCTCATTTTGTTTCCTTTTTCCCACGTCCGTCATTCCAATTAGAATTGCTCCTTGTCTACGCACACCTGTGTCCACCTTTTTTTTTCCTAGTTTCGATATCCTTTTTCCCGTTGTCCCGTCCAGTCCTTTCCAGTCACGATCCTTCCGCCGCAAACGTTGAAATCTCCCACTCGTTAGTTCCCAGCTTTTCCAGTTTCCGATTCGGGCAGTTCTTCAGTTCTCCGTTAGCAGCCGGGGGCAATCGCAAATGCACCTGTGAAAAATAAACAAACAAACAAACCAACTTACACCCGATAATTTGGAACAATATTGTGTTCCACTCTCCTTATACTTATCAGAACGTCCGCTGATGCACTCCGAGTCAATTCAGCTCTAATTATCACTACTTTCACCACTAATTTTCACAATTTTGCACTGTATCGCCGTGCCACGCGTGCGCGATCCACTTTCACTCTCAATCTTGTTGATTTTGACAGTTCTTTGTTGTTGACATCGCGTGTATGATAGACCGGTCATGTTTTGAGTGTGAATGTGTCGGAGTTCGACAGGAGTCGGATTCTGGTACACATTATTGCATAGGTTCCCAAACTTTTTGGTTTCGCGACCCACCTAGCCAATAAGCATATTTCTTGCGACCCACCAGAGGAAAATTGTCCATAGACAAGTTGTGTACTGTAGCTTCTGATGTCACTTATTTGTTAATTCGGATTGGGATATGATCACAAGACGTAATTGATATTGGCATGCGCTATGCTTGATTGAAACTACAGTGAATAAAAAATCTATTTGTTAACACGCACCTTCTCGTTACAAGATGAAAACATTAACATAGGAAACTTTTATAACAACATGAATTGTTTGAATGTCTCGACATCTATCAAAATTCCATATAGAACTGATTATATTCTTGCAAAATTTAAAATTTTCCAATTATGTGAAACTTCCACGAGTAGATGTCCTATTGCTCAACATTGGCTCTCGGAACCACACGGGATCAATATTTCTATTATAATCTTTGTTGCATGCACTTGCAAATTTCTTTCACACCCTGAAAGTTTAAAAATATTCTGTCGGAGAAAATGAAATATTTTCAAATTTAAGGGTTATTTTACATACAAAATACAAGCAAAGCAAATTTTGCAGCTAAAACAGTCCCATACCAAATGCATGGGAAATTTTCTTCGACAGAATATGTTATGTTCTTCCAACCATAAAGTCATGGAGCATGAAAGTTTGATAATAATTGAGATATTGACACCGTGAATCACACTAAAAAAAAAAGAGTGCTATGATATTCCTCTCAAACAGTTTATTAAAATATTTGTTACATTACTCGCTATATCCATGGGCTGATAATCTCTTTGACTCATGGAAGCTCGATTATAGACCCTTTTTTTTAATAATTATTCAAATATTTTAGCCTTAGATTAGTTTTGATAGTGCCGGCTGACCCATGCCTAATCACTGGAAGAAACAATTCTAGTGATTCTATGATGAATAATTTCTAGCCAGTGGCCAAAGTTTTTGGAAACTTTAAAAAAGCTTGGAAATAAATTAATATTTTGGATTTTTTTCGCGACCCACCAAATACAGACTCACGACCCCCCAGGGGGTCGCGACCCACAGTTTGGGAAACTATGCATTATTGTATGCAAGGTATGAATGATTGGATGGTTTTTATAGTGAGTATATGTTATTCTTGAAGAGCTTTCGCAGTCGGTCTGACCTGGCGTTTGAAATCTCTTTAAAGGAGCTTTTTCGATTCGTGTTTCAGTAAGCGCATATCGCGGATGCATTTCCGTGGCTGCAAACTGAAAACGAAACAGTTTATTTTAAGATAAGGAAGTTGACGTCTCGCGTTTCTCGCTACGTGCTGGGGTAGAGATGGTCAATGGACTTATCGGTTTCGTCCACTTAGGTGGAAATTTTCGTGAATGTCGTCTTCGATTATCGGCAATGTCCTGGTGTATGAAGAAAATGTTTCGTTATTTGTGTGCGCTTGCTCAGAGTATTGTCGACCACTCTCGAGTTTAAGCCGTTTATATGTTTGTGTTTTCGAATTTAATGTGAATGAATGAGGTCATCAACAAACTTCCGGTCAATTGAACAGTTTCCTTTCTCTCAATATAAAGTCAAGGTTTTCTGGGACATCGAGTATTTCTGGCCACCCCTTTTATTCTTCAATGAACAAGCTTTTGGTTACATTATGTTTAGATTTTCGCTGGAGACCGGAGACTTACGTCGCTGATGGTCAGTGGCAGACAGGTTATGTGATGGATCCTGATCTGTAAAAAAGAGATGGAGTTGACTTCGGTCGACGATGATCATATATGACCCCGAAAATCGAAAGTAGTGTTTCTGAGACGACTTGTTTGGTCTACGAAAATTTGATTGGCTATTTTCATCTCCATTCTCAATGCCAATCAAATTTTCGTAATTTTAGTGGGGAATGATGTAACAAGTACGCTTTCTTATTTAATATTTATCCATGTATTATATTCGTTAAATGTTTTCCATTAAATAGTATCGTATGTCCATTCGTTTTTATCATTTATTCATATATAAATTCACCGCATTAGATCGTCCCTTCTGTAGAGTTGCAAATGGCATACGCTTGCACAAATGAGTTCCCTACAGCAGTTACACGCGCCTAAGAAAAGAACCCAAGCCAGCCCAAATTGTCAACGCGCGCATATTTGCGATGTCTCTCGGCGGACATCGACCTGCCCAAAATTCTTTCAGGATCCAATGACCTTTCCCGTTCGGCTTGGCACACTCCTACCGAACTTGGGGAGAGAATTTGCCTTAACGTGCTAATGCGGCCGTTGGAAAGAGAGGTCGCAATGCCATTGAAGTTTCGGGTCCAAATTTTGAGAATTTTGCACTCGCGAAATTGGACTTCGTCCCATTTCGCGACCTCGAAGCCGAAGGTCACAATTTAGCGGGTATCTGAGGACAATTCCCAGCCTTGATCGTCCACTTCGTTTCGAACTGTGGAAGAGGCAAGAGTGGTTAATTACTTGTTTCGCGTCGTGGTGTGCTTGAATAGGTGAATTCTTAACTACATGAGAATTTCAAGTAGGATTACTAATTAGTTCCCTTTCCAGTAGTGCTAGTACAACTCTTTAAGGCTAGTAGATTTCCTCATGGTGAATAGTGCATGTGTTTAAACCAATATTCCGGGTAAGAAGCTACTTTGCTAGATTGTGGGTTTGTAGTGAAACATGTGCGTTGTGACCCTTTTGTGTGATAGGATTCGTGGCAGCAGTGGCCATTGCTGGCACACCAACATCCACCAGAAACCCGCTCTTGACCCCACCGTTCGACTTCGGAGGATTCCCGGGGCACACGTGACCGGAAGAGGGTTGCGCCGCGCCATTCTGCGCGCCCTAGACCAGGCAAGCCGCCATCACTGTTGTCGTCAGCGTCAGCAATTTCATCAGTGACAGCAACCCAAGGGAGAAGGAGGGAGACGAAGAACGCACGTGCCGCGTTCACGCGTAAGTCCGCGGATCCAGCGAGGACCAACGAAATGGACCGTTGATCGCGTCCGCGATCGTGTACAGGCCGGAGCAGATGCCAATGCAGCTCCGTGTCAACCCCCACCATCCGTAATAAACCCGCCCACTCGTAAATCCATGGTAGAGTAAGTACCAGGCATGCATGTTTTTGTTGTATCGTCCATGCACATGAGACAGAACGGCACAAATCGATAGCCGTAGCCGTCTCAATTTGTTAATGATTCATTGAACACGTTATCTACCCAATACACCGAAACCCACACCCGTAGTCACCACAAACCCGCAAAAGAGAAAGAGAGTCCGTGCACGGCAAGCGCCGTCAAGAGAGAATGAAGTAGGAAGGAGAGAAACGCACGCTAGAGTAGGAAAGGGAACAGGAAAGGCCTAGGCAAGCATGTAGTAGGAAGATCAAACCGTGTAAATATATTTGTAGCAACTGTAAGCGTTATGTGTTTGAGCTTTATTGGAGCTTTTATAGCAGAAAAGCTGTTGTTGGTGAAGCAATAAATATAGTCAGTGGTTCCCAAACGATTTGTTTAACACACCGAGGACGAAGCCTCAAAATCAGTTGGAACGCTAAATTCAACCCACTATATCTCAGCTGTCCTAAGTCCGATTTGTAAATTTTGGCACCCACAGAAATGTATGGGCTTCTAGATTCATGTCAGATTTTTGAAATATATTTGGGAACTACTGTTTGATTTGTAGTACTCAAAACACCGGAGCAAGTCCTAAAAATATTTCTAACCGGCAGTAATTTGTAGATAACTTAGAATTTATCGCGATAACCTATAGATTTTTTATTGTATGATGATCGTATTAGTGTAACCAAACAATTGGCATTAAATTTTTCATTGTTAGCCTTTCAAAGAACTACAATATATTCACAAAACTGCGTAGAATACAGAAAAAATGCATTTTTCAACTATAACTTGAAATTTATCGCGATGACCCAAACATTTTATGATCTTAAAAAGTACTCATATTTAAGGTCATCAAATCTGCAGAACACTGATAATAAATTTCTGTTAGAAAAACTACAACATTTTCGCAAAATACAGGAAAATTCAGGGTTTCTACAGTAATTTCTTATATATCGCAATGATTCATCAGTTTTATAATTTAAAACTCTTTGTATGGTCATGAGAAACAAATTTCCTGAACATCATTGATCGCTGTTTGTTCAAAGAACTACAATATATTCACAAAACTGCGTAGAACACAGAAAAAATACATTTTCAACTATAACTTGAAATTTATCGCGATGGCCCAAACATTTTATGATCCCACTCGGGTTCAGATTGGGTACCACTTCTAGTACTGCATTTGGTCCTCGGTAGTGCAAAAAGTACCCAAGTTTGACAGATCACAGTACACTTTTCACGGCATTCTAGATTACCTTATGAGCCATAAAATGTTGGGCAACTGCAAGGGGCATGTAGGTCTTTAATTTGTCTTTGTTTTCACTACAAAATATTCACTGTAAACCATTTAATTTATGAAGCAAAAGAATACATCTCGCGGTTTGTTTTGAAATGGCGTTACTGGAATGATTTTTTTTCTCATCAATTTTCTCCTGAGCGAATTACTTAGGCGAACAACTGAAATTTTTAAATTCAGCAAAAACTTTTTTTTCTCTTATAAGCAGGTGAAATCAACTCACCTGTAAAATATGCGAACTGCTACGGCAAATTAAATGTAATGTAGTTAAAAACTGTTAATAAAATCTTAAATTTGTTTTACCAAAATTAGGATGTTGTCTAATAACACAGAACACCTAGATATAAGAAATTAATGTAATGTTTGAAATGATGCTAATAAAAATATAAAAAAACAGCAAAAGCTGGTTGGATTCATCATTGTTTTTTGTGGTTGGGTGACGAAAACGTCGAAAGGTGAGAATTGACAGCGAACGAAAAGTTCTTATACATGATTTTGTGGAAATTATGTAGTTTTGGGACCAAAAAGCTTCTAATAATTTTGAGCACACTTATTTTTATTGAAAATACACCAACGATTTTAGAAAAATTATATAGATGGTAGAATTTTCAAACTTCGGTAGCAACAGAATATTTTTGTATTATATGGTAATGTTGTTGAAAATATTGTAGTTCTTTTCAAAAAAGTTTCATCGATTATATTGTGAAAACTTGATAACCCATATATATGACAATATTTTAAAAATCACAAATCCATGTATCATTGCAATAAATTTCAAAACTGTTGTTAGGGATCGTAATTTCCCTGAATTATTCATAGTTTTGTGAAACTGTTGTAGGTTCTTTAAAAAATATCAAAAATGTTCTGTAAATATATTTATTTTTATAACTAAAAATACATCAAATCTTTTAATTGATCTAAAGGCAATCAATAAATTGCAGAAGAAATTTAAGAATTTTCTGTATTATACAAGATTTTGTTTAAATGTTGTAGTTCTTTTGAACAAACAGCTATCAACGATATTCAGCAAATTTGTTTCTCATGAACATACAAAGAGTTTAAAATTATAAACTGATGAGTCATTGCGATATATAAGAAATTACTTGTAGAAAAACCTGTATTTTTTCTGTATTTTTCACCTATTTTGTGAAAATATTTGTAGTTTTCCGTACATAAATTTATTATCAGTGTTCTGCAAATTTGATGGCCTTGAATATGAGTATATTTTAAGATCGTAAAATGTTTGGGTCATCGCGATAAACTTCAAGTTATAGTTTGAAAAATGTATTTTTTCCTGTATTTACGCATTTTTGTGAATATATTGGTAGTTCTTTGAACAAACAACGATCAACGATGTTCAGCAAATATGTTCCTCATGAACATACAAAGAGTTTAAAATTATAAAACTGATGAGTCATTGCGATAAATAAGAATTACTGTAGAAAACCTATATTTTTCTGTATTTTTCACTATTTTGTGAAAATACTGTAGTTTTCCGTACCGAATTTATTATCAGTGTTCTGCAAATTTGATGACCTTAAATATAAGTATATTTAAGATCATAAAATGTTTGGGTCATCGCGATAAACTTTCAAGTTATAGTTGAAAATGTATTTTTTCTGTATTCCTACGCAGTTTTGTGAATATATTGTAGTTCTTTGAACAAACAGCGATCAACGATATTCAGCAAATTTGTTTCTCATGAACATACAAAGAGTTTAAAATTATAAAACTGGATGAGTCAGTGCGATAATTAAGAAATTACTGTAGAAAACCTATATTTTTCTGTATTGTTCACTATTTTGTGAAAATACTGTAGTTTTCCGTACCGAAATTTATTATCAGTGTTCTGCAAATTTGATGACCTTATATAAGTATATTTTAAGATCATAAAATGTTTGGGTCATCGCGATAAACTTCAAGTTATAGTTGAAAATGGCATTTTTTTTCTGTATTCTACGCAGTTTGTGAATATATTGCAGTTATTTGAAATGGCTAAAAATCAAAAATTCAATGCCAATTGTTTGGTTACGCTAATTCAATCATCATACAATAATAAAAACTAGAGGTTATCGCGATAAATTTCAAGTTGTGTACAGGCATTGGTAAACATTTCGTTTATTTTAGGGACTTGCTCCGATGTTTTTAAGTACTACAAATCAAACAGTAGTTCCCAAAAATATTTCAAAAATCTATCATGAATCTAGAAGCCCATACATTTCTGTAGGTGCCAAAATTTTGTAAATCGGGCTTAGGACAGCCGAGATATAGTGGGTGGAATTAGCGTTCAACTGATTTTGAGGCTTCGTCGTCCGTGTAAGTGACGAATATCTTAGGCGGACAAGTGTTAATGTAGTTGCGTAATTCGAAGAATTAGTGTCTTGTGAGGGATTTTCATGTAGCTCGTTTCGTTTCATTTTTCTTGTAGTTTGTTTTACTGGGTAAGTCGGCCCGAAATCGACCTTTAACCATTCTCAAATTGGAGACAGTTTGGAATGGAGTGACTTTCATACTGGGCCTGTGATAAGAACACCCCGCTCCAGTGATTAAGGTTTCTCAGAATTCTAGGAATTTGTATTTGGAACTTCGGTGGTATTGATGGCCTTTAGCCTCTACCGAGAAGTACAACGGCTAATTTAACGCAGCCAGTCAGCTTTCTTCCCAAGTTCTTAAAAATTAACCCTCCCTTGAAGGGTCTCAGGCCGGGAAAACCTGCAAACTGCTGGGTGGTCTCCTTTAAGAGTGGCGCTAAAAGCGATCCACTAACGAACGGGAAGCGCGACGGGCTGGCGAGTTACAAACGTCATTCGACTAAATGCCATTCGACCAAATGTCTTTCGACCAAATGTCATAGATTCATTTAGGAATCTATTAGACTGCATTTCAGTATCCTGATATCATAACATGCATCAGACAGTTGAGACTTGAGATTATTAAAACATGATATAGTGCAGTCTTGGGCGTTCTATCTTTATATTTATAATACCAGCAAGGTGAGGTTCAAAGAATAAGTATTAATAGACACTATACTTCCTTCACAATTTATTATCAACAAACATGGTCGGCAAACATTTGAAATTGTTACAAGGGCACTATTGTGTATATAGGAAATTTTTCTGGAGGGAGCTCCTGCGTTTTTGCTATCAGAGATGCTTTTCGCAATAATCTCAATTTTTAAGAAAGCCATGTTTTTGTGAA
>NW_018734653.1:0-33551 GCF_002204515.2 Aedes aegypti
CTCCAGAAAAAAATCCTAGCTACGCCAATGGTATAATCAGATAAATCTTCAGGAAACATTGCCTTGAACTTTCCATTTATTTCTCTTTAACCTTCTCATAAATGCCAGCAAGTGGCCAACCAATCATTAGGCTGGCGGGATATAACGGTATTTGATTATCAGGGTCATAGAGCACGTAAAACAGTCCCTTCCGGATGCAGTCCTGCTTATAACAGACATAAAGCTGCGTTTCCCCGTAACTGAACTGCATACTATCCACGGAGAGATTTAACCCGTTTTGATGAAGCTGTTATCCAAATGCCGATATCCGGTTCTCAATTTACTTTACAGGTACTAAATGTGTTTAGTTCCTCTGGTCAACCGTTTTTGAGTGAGTATGGAAGAATGAGTTTGACACTTTGACAAAAACAACAACGAATTGTTGGAGCAAGCCATGAGTTGAAAATTTGTCGAGTGTGCATTTATGTGCATTTAAATGCATGAAATTATTCCGATGCATCAGATGCATCAGGAGTGATCCACCCCTTGAACGTATGTCAAAATTCCAGAAAGGTATATTTTGGTGTTTTTGAGATTTTTTAATTTTTTTACGGTTTTCTTTCATTACGCGATTAATATTTTCGTGGCAAATATTCAAGTGTATTTTAAAATTGGCGGAAAAATATATTTTATTATTTCATGAAATTATTATATCTGCTCGCAGTACAAGCTGGCATTGGATTTCATCTCAAATTCGTTGTTATAATTTTCCGGAAGCTCAAAATTTAATCAAATCCGTTGATTAAACACATATTTAAGGTTAAACAACCTAACAGTTCTCAAAATCGAAGGAATCTCCAAATTGATACCTTTGATCTGTATCCTCTGTTTCGAAACATCCAAGGATCAACGCTCTTTCCGCTTTGAAACAAATACATAAGCTCCGGATAAGAGATCTTACGCTCTGAAATTTTAGTATTAAGAGATATCGACATGAATTAGGGTGCCAATGAGAATCGATTTTTCGAATTTCAAAAAAGATAGGGCTCAAAAGTTTTGTCTCCTCGAAAAAAGTCCCCATGCAAAATTGAGCTCAATCGGACTTCATTAAGTGGACCCCAAAGCGGTCAAAGTTTGGCTTTTTAGACCCATGAAAAATCTCCAAAGGGGGGGGGGGTACATGAAATTTCCGAAATCGAAATTTTTTTTTTGATGCCAGATGTCTAAGAAATGCATGAAACGTCGAGATCTGGTGTTATTTGGAAAAATTTTTTTTTTTGAAAAATCGACCTTTTGGGACTTAGTAAATTTTTGAGTTGGGGAGAGAATTGAATTTGAAATGAACGATTTGAATTCAATTGCTGAGAAATTCAAGGCAATAGTATTGAAACATATCCTATATGATTGTTGGCCACTGAAAGCATATGATATGTGATATTTCATTAGGGTGGTTCATTTACTTTGCATTAGAGTGGTCCTTTTTGTTAAAAAATAAAAAAAATAAGAAATAGAATTTTAATTGAATATTGAAGACAATAGTATTGGAACATCTCTCACATTATCGTCAGCCATTTTCTACATTTAATATGTGGTATTTTATTAGGGTGGTTCACTTATTTTCCATTCGGGTAGGCTTTTTCTGTCGAAAAATCATAATTTGAATGGGATATAAAAACAATAGTATTTATCACCTCTTCATCATCGTAGGGCATTTCCTTCATTAGATTCGTGATATTTTGTTTAGAGAGGCTTTAAATCCTCTGAATTCATGCGCCTCTAGTTCCATTTGAATATGCGACATCATCGTAGGATACTGTTAACATATTTCATTAAGGGAGTTCTCTTATTTTCCATTAGGGTGCATCAATTTTTCGTATAGTTTGAAACCATGATTTCTCGAAAAAGTCTCGTCCACTTTCCTTAATTATGGTATCATTGTAAAAATTTCAACCTTAATATCTACAGACCGAAAGATTATGGTGTGGACTACTACATAATATTTTGCGTAATGTTCAACGAAAAATGTAAAGGTAACTTAGTTAACAACAAAAGAGTTTTCTAGAAAGCCTCTCATTGTTAGAAAGGTCTTTTGAAAAGTTTTTGCGTGATTTTCATTCGGAATGCAACACTTCACTAAGCTGAACCAGTTTGGAGTCCTCGTCTCATACAAAATCCGCTTGCTACTTCGTGATTTCAGATGCACTCATCTCAGAGATCAAGCATTGAGCCTCGTAACCTTTCCCAATTTAGGTTTGCGAATTCCAAAAGGAAATTCTACAGAAAATTCTGAAGGAAATTCTAGAGGAAATACTGAAGGAAATTCCAAAGGAAATTCCAACGGAAATTCCAGAGGGAATAACGAAGGAAATTCCAGCGGAAATTCCGAAGGAAATTCCAGCGAAAGTTCCGAAGGAAATTCCAGACGAAATTTCTCAGGAAATTCCAGAGAAATTTCGCAGGAAATTCTAGAGGAAATTCCGAAGGAAATTCCAGAGAAATTCTGAAAGAAATTCTAGAGAAAATTCTGAAGGAAATTCCAGAGAAAATCCCGAAAGAAATTCCAGAGATAATTTCGAAGAAAAGGAATTCCGAAGAAAACTCTAGAAGAAATTCCAAGCAAATTGCAAAGTAAATTTCGACGAAAATAACGTAGAAAATTCCAATCAAATCCCGATAGGTAGCTCCAAATGAAATTCCAAAGCAAATCCCGAAAGAAATTCCAAAGCAAAATTCAAAAAGGAAATTCCCAGAAAAATAAATCCGAATGGATTTTTGAAAGGATGTTCCGAAGCAAATTCCAAAAGAAAACTCGGACGAAAATTGCGCAGAAAATTCCAAATGAAATTCCGAAGCCAGCCTCTAAAAGAAAATGCAAAGGAAATTCCATAAGAAATTTCAAAGGAACTTCCCGAAGCGAATTCCAAAGGAAATTCCGAAGGCAATTCCAGAAGAAATTCCAAAGGAAACGCCGAAGAAAATTTTGAAGAACTGAAGAAGGAAATTCCGAAAGTAATTCCAAAGAAATCCAAAATAACTTCCTGAAGCAACTTACTGAAAGAAAATCATGAAGAAATTCCAAAGGAAATTCTGAAGTAAATGAGATATGAAGTTCCGAGAATACAAAGAAATTTTAAAGGATACTCCTAAGAAAATTCCGAAAAAACAATACGAAGGAAATTCCAAAGTAAATTCCGCGAAAATTCAACGGAAAACAGTCCAAAGGAAACAATTCCAATCAATACTTCTAAATAAAATTTCGAAATCTCCATAGGAAATTCCAAAGGTTATTCCAAAGGAAATTCCAAGGAAACTCTATAACAAATTTGGAAGTAAACTTCAAACGAAATGCCGAAAGAAATTTCAAAGAGAATTTTGAAGGAAGTAATAAAGGAATTCCTAAGAAAATTCTGAAGAAAATTTGATAAGTAGCCCCAAAAAAAACTGCAAAGGAATTTTAAGGATACTCCTAAGGGAATTTCGACGGAAATTCCAAAGTTAATTCCGAAGGAAACTAAAAAAAATCCAACGGAATTTCCGAAGCAAATTTCAGAAGAAATTCTGACGAAAATTGCGTAGAAAATTCCAAAGGAAATTCCGAAAAAAAACCCAAGGAATTCCGAAGAACAATCCGTGGAAAATTCCAAAGGAATTTCCGAAAACTCCATAGCAATTCCATAAAAAAATTCAAAGCAAATTCCGAATGAAATTCAAAAAGGAATTTCTAAGGAAATTTCGAAGAAAAGATCACAGCTCCAAAAGAAATTCCAAAGGAAAATCGATGGAATCTTTCGAAATACAAGGGAAATCCCAAAAAAAAAAAATAAAAAAAAAAAATGAATAAAATTGCAAAAGAAATTCTGAAGCACATTCCAAAGGACATTCCGACGACAATTCTGAAAAATATCCAAAGCATATTCAAAAGGGAATTTCTAAGGAAATTCCAAAGAAAATTCCAAAGCAAATCCCGAAACAAATTGCAATGAAAAAAGGAAGTTAAAAGGAAATTTCGTAGAAAATTTCTAAGGAATTTTCTATGGAATATCCAAAGCAAATTTGTAAGGAAATTCTCAAGAAAACTCTGTGGAAATTCCAAAGAAAATTGTAAAGGAAATTTCTAAGAATATTCCGCAGTAAATTTAAAAGGTCCAAAAGGAATCCCAAATGAAATTCCCAAGAAAGTTCCAAAGAAAATTTCGAAGGAATTTGCAAAGTAAATTCCAATGCTTCGAAAGAAATTCCAAATAATATTTGAATACAATTCTGAAGGAAGCTCCAAAGATAATAACACAGGAAATTCCGAAACAAACTCTAGAAGAAATTCGGAAGGAAACTCCAAAGCAAATTTCGAAGGAAACTCAAAAAGAAACTCCGAAGTAAATTTCGAAGAAAATTCCAATGAAAAGTTCAGAGTGAAATTCCGGAGGACACCTCATAGGAAATTTCGAAGGAAATACCACAGAAAATTCAAAAGGGCACTTCTAAAGATACCGAAGAAAATTCCACAGGATATTCCGAAGCAAATTCAGGATAAATTTCCGATTTTGATAAAAATTCCGTAGAAAAAAAAGGAAATTTCGTAGAAAAGTCATAAAAATTTTTAAAAGGAATTTCGAAGGACAATTCCGATTAATTCAAAGGAAACTCCAAAGAAAATTCCGTTGAAAACTTCCAACGAAAAAATCCATATGAAATTCCGACGAAATTCTTGAAGAACTTTGTTACATCTTTGAAGATAAACGAGAACTGATTGTCAAAACTTGAATTACCTACGTTGTCACAACCGAATCGCGTGTACTATAACAAGCAGAAGGCAACGTACTTTTTGTTTCTGGATGAAGGAGCCCCAAGGCTGAGAATCTCTTTGAAATATAAACTAAACACTTTTGTTGCCCTTCATCGTCGCCCTACAAGCTATTGTCATAATTTGTATACGTCAAAAATTATTTCATTCCTTTTTTATCTGTATTTGATTATGGCCAGTTAGAGTTGTGCTTCACTGAATTCACTGATGATTGAACGTTTTATTTTAACTATTCAAAAGAAAACCCTTAATGAAATAGCTTAAACGAAGAGTTGCATGCCAATGAAGAATCATGATTCAAAACTAATACAAACAAAGTTGATTTGTTAGATCTATTGAGAATATTTTTACAAATTAAATGATCACCCTTGTGCAAAACTGAGGACAATAGCCCCCAATGAAATATCAACATATTATACATTAACAGTGGCCTACGATGACATAGGAGATGTTAATTACTCTTGTATTTACTATTCCATTCAAATACTCAATTTTTTTTTAAAAGAATCACCGTAATTGAATATGAGTGAGCCTTCCCAATGAAATATCACGAATCTAATGAAGGAAATGGCTACGATGAGAAAGAGGTTGATAAAATACTATTGTTTTTAATATCCCATTCAAATTATTGATTTTTCGACAGAAAGGCCCACCGTAATGGAAAATAGTGAACCACCCTAATAAAATACCACATATAAATGTAGAAATGGCTGACGATAATGTGAGAGATGTTCCAATACTATTGTCTTCAATATTCAATTAAAATTCTATTTCTTATTTTTTTTTTATTTTTTAACAAAAAGGACCACCCTAATGGAAAGTAAATGAACCACCCTAATGAAATATCACATATCATATGCTTTCAGTGGCCAACAATCATATATGATATGTTTCAATACTATTGCCTTGAATTTCTCAGCATTGAATTCAATCGTTCATTTCAATTCAATTCTCTCCCCCAACTCAAAAATTTACTAAGTCCCAAAAGGTCGATTTTTTTCAAAAAAAAATTTTTCCCAAATAACATGCATTTCATGCATTTCTAAGACATCTGGCATCAAAAAAAAAAATTTCGATTTCGGAAATTTCATGTACGGGGGGGTAAGTTTGGCTTTTTTGACCCATGAAAAATATCCAAAGGGGGGGGCCTTTGGATATTTTTCATGGGTCAAAAAAGCCAAACTTTGACCGCTTTGGGGGTCCACTTAATGAAGTCCGATTGAGCTCAAATTTTGCATGGGGACTTTTTTCGAGGAGACAAAACTTTTGAGCCCTACCTTTTTTTGAAATTCGATGGCAAAATTTTTCCCATACATTCCATTGGCACCTAGTGAATATGCTGCTGGATGAATCAACTCGCTATTTATCGTGGGGATGTAGCTCAGATGGTAGAGCGCCTCGCTTAGCATGTGAGAGGTACGGGGATCGATGCCCCGCATCTCCAGTAGAAATTTTTATCGATGCGGGAACATATGTAGTTGAATCAATATGGCGTTGCAATAAATTCTCATCGCGGCTCTTTTCCATTCATTCACTTGCATATCCGTGGTTGGATTTCCGAAAATACATTAACCATAACGCCTGCCAAATTTTGATCACTAAATTCGTAAAGTAGGGATAGCAAAACCAGAAATTCCTGTTCTCCTTCTCACCCCTGTTCAGGACTTTTTTTTTCAGGACATTCAAACTGATAATGTTTATGTAATGTGCAAAGTTCGTGATTTTCACTTAGCTGAATAGTTTGAAAACATTTAAATAAGATTATAAATAACTTACAAGAATTTTTAATATCACAAATTTATATTGATTAAAATTTCCAATAGAAACGATCGTACTGATTAGAAACAAAACGGGTGACAAGAAATAAATTCAAAGGGATTCCGTCCAATTTGATTCTAATTGAACGGTCGATCCGTCTGACTCAAGTCATCCAACTTTTATTATTTTTGCATGGACGTTATTCAAGTTCAGTTGAAGTAAATCATGATGATGTTCTCCATCACTGGTCATGAACACAATTGCTACAAACACTCCTGTATGAATTAAATCACATTGTCATAATTATGCACCAGCGTCACCAGCCCGGCTAGCTCAGTCGGTAGAGCATGAGACTCTTAATCTCAGGGTCGTGGGTTCGAGCCCCACGTTGGGCGGCGATCATTTTACAAAACTGGCGGTTCTTCTTTATCGTCGGCATGTGAATAGAAGAACACTTGATCGATCCAAATTGCTTTGTATGCACTATGGGGATGTAGCTCAGATGGTAGAGCGCTCGCTTAGCATGTGAGAGGTACGGGGATCGATGCCCCGCATCTCCAATTTATATTTTTTTGTGAGATTTATATGAAAATGTCTTATGACATACTCGGATGATCATCAATTAAGATTTCTCGATAAAGCGGTTTCCAGCAATCAATTAATTTGCAGGAATCTCCAGTCAAATTCAAGATGGGCTCACTTTGCATCAAGAGCAATATTATCGCCTTCTGTTAGGCAACCCGCGCTTCTCACGTCTATAAGTGGCTAACGATGACTTCCTTCCATTACCGTTTGTTCCGCATTTTCTGTAGTTAGAACACTACTCTGATACTTTTCAACAACTATCCCAGCACTCTACGTCTTATAAAAGGAACATTAGGAAGGATCGGAGCCATTAGCAATGAGTTTTGATTTTCGGTCTGGCGTAAATTAATTTCCACTTTCCTGCCAGGACGGACGGGACTGGCTGTCATTAGCAACCACAACTTGACCATTAACTGCTGTCTCGTTCCTTTGAATGGTGGTGGTAACGGATCCCATACCAATCTGTATGTTTCACTTTCCATCGTATTTCAGGCAACCGCTTCTCACACATGCCTGGCCGAAAGATAGGGAACTTTCTGTTGATTAACATTTTGTTTTGTTTTCGCTGTATCTGTAATGCTACGAGTTGTTTGAGCCTGACAGCTTGCGCCGTCCAAGTTTAAATTCGATTTGCGGTTGTAATGGTTGTTTCTCGTCTCTACCTGCTTTGCGTGCGGTCAGTCGATTTAAGACTTTAACCGAGGTGTTTGCGTGTGGCCGAGATTAGTCGAACGAAAATAGATTCGAATAAGAAAACAAAACACAGAAAGGGGTGTGGGCATGTTTTTAAAATAAACTTTACAGGTATGATCGTATTAATGAATTAGTTCACACTTTACATGAAGAATTTCAATCGATGTGTGAAATAGATCAACAGGTTAGTGAATGTTTACTTGAATTGCACCAATGCGTGATAAAGGAATAATTCGATTTGTGGTTGTCATTAAAGCACCGCACGCTTCTTTGTCATAGCTGTATGTTTACTTCGAATACCAATCAATGATTCCTGCTCGTATTTCGTTTTTACGGTGCTCTTCAGACGCATATTATCAGAAAAAAAAAATCTACAACAAATATGTGCTCACAAGCCAATTTCTGTTACTAAACATCCAGGTTGTATATAAACAATCCTAGGTCCCGTTTTAAAGTTACGGAATGGATATTCTAACGAAAACATTGATATCTACAAGAAATACACTATCAAACGCCTCTCATGAGGCGTAATTGTTAAAAACGATATTTTTAAGTTCATTCAAATACCGTTAATCTGTATATAATAGGGTAGATGTACCAATAGTGGAGGCATTAAGCACGATTAAACTTCATTTAACCGCCTAAATTCAAGAAGCGCAATTAATGTACATATTTATGTTGTAAAGGGAAGTAACGACCATTGACTTAATGAGAAAAATGATTTCATCGCAGTAACCCACTGCATGTCAATGAAAAAAAAAAATACCTACTTAATTTGTGTTCCTATAGTTGCGGTATCCATAGTTTTCTTATGGGATCCTCTACTATATGAACACTTTACCGCAACTATTGGTACAAGCAAGTAAAGTTTTAGCTATTTTAGTAATGTTTCATCAATTTTAAAGCAATTTGAACGCTCTTCTCAACTATTCCGTGTATCCACATGCCAATACGTCGATTGGCAGTGTCGGTTCTGTGGTTAATGTAATAAAATCAGTGAAAACGGCACTACCGCAACTATAGGAACACCCACAACTAAGGGAACACTTACCCTACGCTTGATGACAAACTAAAATTACAAGCAAGTTTATCTAAATTAAATGCTTGTTAAGGCTCATTGCATTGTGATACGCAGTAAGTGGTGTGTTAAATAAATTGAAAAAAGGAGATAAAGCAGTGTAAGCCAGAGAAACTCTTGTGAAAAGAAAAGAATTACTGGTATTAACCCCTCTACCGGCAGTTTATTTCTTTACCGCTAAGAAAATATTCAAATCGCGATAACTTTTTTGTTTCACCATATAGGGAAACTTAAGGCTTCGGCACCATTCGACTATTATCGGCAACCAAATTTCAAACGCCAAATTCATAGTATTATTCTATCAAAACACGTCAATGAAAACATTCAGATGATTCTTTGTTGTGTCCGCTTCCCACTGACGAGATTTCCGAGACTGAACAAACAATACCGCCAGAGATGTCATAAATTCAAATGAACACGCCTCAAAATGCGACTGATTTAAAGCTGCCGAAGAGATTCACCAGCAGTTCTCATGGGAAAGTTGCCGAAAAGAATGAAGCTGCCGACAATAGTTACACTGTCAAGGGATGTTCACAGCGTTGTAAAAACGTTTCCAAAGGCATTTTGACAAGTCTGTCGGTGTGAATCGATAGAGGATTGAGCAACGCATAAATGTAAACAGACAAACATGGAATTTATCTGCTGATGTCCGAGAATATTACAAAAGAAGCGTAGCATCGGCTTAGACTGCCGAGAATACGTAAGTTCCCCTATTTGCAGCATTTTTCCACAAGCTATCAAAAAACTCTTCTTGTTTCAGAATATGCGTCAATATTTATAATTCGTCATCTAGATACTGAGATATTCCAATATTCCTTAGGGGACCGACTCGTAGCCATAACCGACGTAAATATATCAAGCTACAGAATTTCCATAGTATTCGGATATTCACTCTTTGGAATGATACATTGATGCGGATATGTTGTGAATAAATGAAGCAATTTTTTGCAGACGTCTTTGAGTAATAAGCTTTTATGTTTCTGGTACCAAGCTGGACAATCAAAGATATTGAAAACTTTAAAAATCCTCATATCGTAATTTTCAGATTTCTCCAAGAATACTGAACCGATTTGTTTGATTTTTTCAGAGTAGCTCCTCATTACCACCTGACATTGTATAGTACATATTTTATTTTTTTGATAAATTGACCAGGAACAAAATGGTCGCCAAAAACATGTCGGAATATCTTCAAAACTAGATCATCGATGATTAAAATTGACACGGATTCTTAAACTAGAAGAGTTTTTTGAGATTTTGTGAAAAAATGGTGCAAAAATATCATGGAACAAAAAAGTTATCGCGATTTGAATATATTTTAGCGGTAAAAAATGAAGCTGCCGGTAGAGGGGTTAACTTCTTTCATGGAACTTAGAAAAAAAATATATGTCTGTTTCAATATAAGTCTAACGTAGAATAGCTACATGCTTGCTATAGGTCGTACCAGCTTAAAACAGAATATTCTAGATTGTACAGTTTTAAGAGCTTCAGAAACGAACGTTACATCTTTATAGAAATGGTTCATTGTAGGACTCAGTTTGATTTTCAGTTTTGGTTACCAGAGAATAAGTCACATGAACAGAAAACTGAAAATGTCATAAGTTTTGCGAAGTCATTAGCGAAAAAGAGTATTGATCGAGAAAAATCAATGTCGATATAGGTATTATATAACTTTGGGCAATCAAGTGGACAAACCGAATTCTTAAAACATTTCATTGTTCATCATTCCACAGTTAATACTTTTTTAAGGATGGCCATAGAATACCAGAGCTAGTTTTTGAGGTTTTGTTGATACGGTATGAAAAAAAAAACAGTTTTTATGAAAAATTAAAAAAAAAATCAATGCTTATCAAACATATTAGTTTTGAAATTGCATTGGAAGCCTATATGCAATCCCAGCCAACAAATATGTTCACATAACTGAGACTTCAAGCGAATAAAGTGAACACTTATTCGGTAAAAACAAATCATATAAAATGCACACATTCCCTCTATTCGCACAAATCTGGAGGCGATATACGTACATTTCAGAGAATTTATCATGGTCAGTACAACTCCAGACAATTTGGTTTGGCGATCACTATAATTTCATGTATGATTGTGTATTGCAGTTTATATGACTTAATTTTTACAAACAAATAAAATAAAATTTAAACAAATAAAATAGTACGATACAAGCCTCAAACCATTGACCTGTAGATTACTAGCCTGATACACTACCACTATACCGCGCAGTTGTTGTTACAGAATTTGGTCTTTAAGCAAATATAAATGAAACACTGTAGAGCATCGTATGTGAATGTTACCAATCTTAATTGTCATTTGGCAAAGACCAAACCACTGAAGGTTTCATGTTAACAGTTTGCAGTTGGAACGAAGTGCAGCAATTTGTTATAGACCTCTTACGAAAATACTGATGCAAAGTGATTTCATCGTTTTTCTGTTGAACGTTGATGTTCTTTTAACCAGTAAGTCAATACCTATGTTGATGAATTCCACCTTTTCTGTTTATGTTGGGTTCTTGCCTTATATGACTTTATTTCTACATCAGATGGACTCATATGTAATCTCACATTGATGATTATAATAGAGTCATAACAAGTAAAAAAGAAATCGTAATGGAATGGCAGTATGAAGTTACATATTTGGTCAGATTAAATTGGAATTCTATAAGATGCAAATTCAAGTCAGATGAAATTGATGGCTCCATTAACGATTTCAATCAATTCAATTTTGCATCATATCCAATTTCAAAGAAAATTGTACAATTATACAATTTGAAATTAACATCCTTATATGTTCTCTGGTTTGCTGGGATCACATCCATTTTACAACGTAATCAGATTCGAATGACTAAAACGCTAAGATATAAAGGATTGACCGTGATAAATATATTTAATTTGTTTACCGGCATATCGGTCTGTTTTTGCTCAACGAACGAGTGTACGATTCTGTTTTTGCACGGGAGATGTGTACCGTGCAAAAAAAATTTCTGTTCAAAATTTCAAAAAAACCGTGCAAAAAAGTAACACCAGTTCTTGACGTTTCATACAAAAATAAGGTTTTGGCGAAAAAAAATGTATGAAAACTTTTTTTGCACGGCCGTGTAAAACAAATCCGTGCAAAAATAGAATCGGGAATAGGGAGCAAAGATAAGAAAGCAATGAAAACTAGATGGACAATTACCGTCAGGGACCGACGATAGAAATTGAATTAGATTCCTTACGGTACCTATCCATCTAGTTTTCATTGCTTTCTTCTCCCTGCTCCCTATTACTTTGAGCAAAAACAGACCGATATGTCGGTAAACAAACTGAATAAAATGCTAAGAACAACAATTCTGGTAGAAATTAAACTCACTGCCCCCAGTGTGGTGAAATAACCGAGATGTATCGGCACTCACTCGCAAAACCAGAGTGCAAAGCACGTTCCAAAACTTATCCCTTTTTTTAATGAATCAAATCGATTCTATCGATTGCTAGCATACGGTAGACCAGGTTGACACCCAACCCACTAATTGCGACAGCCTTAAGGTGACAGGAACCGTTGATTTAAAAAAAAACTCTAGAGAAAAAAAAGTTCTGATCAGTTCTATAGAAGTAGCCATTTTGCAAAACAGCATTAATTTCATAGTAAAATAAGCCATTTTCATTGGTTATTCATGATTTTCCATAGAGTACATTAGGTTTTCGAGAGTGTAGGCCATATTTCTCTCCACTGACTTATTCTTCTTTATGGAGAATTATGAATAACTAATAGAAATGGCCTATTTAAATATTGAATTTATAAACTGTTGCACTAAGTTTATAATTACTTTAAAATGGTTGGAGTTGTGATTATGATAATCATTATTGTTGAAAATAGTTTCAAGATTCTTATTCTTATTATCATCAAGGCGTAGTTGATTTGCAAAAAAAAATATTGAAAATCGACCTAAAGTATTCTTAAAACGAACTAAGGAATTTCATACAAAACGAACCCATTAAGGGGTCTATTTTATAAGTCGAGTCGATCAAAATGACTCGACTAGAGTCACTGTCGACCGAAAAATTTGCTCGACACGGCTCTGTCACTCGAGTTTTTCAACTGTTGTCACTCTATGTGACTGGATTACTATGGAAGTCGACGGGTGACATCTGAAATATGCATGCTTACTTTGATCGACAGTGATTACAGACGAGTCACACGAATCTGCTCGATTTACAAACGCAAGTACTAAGGTGCACCTAACTGTCCAAAAAAAATTTCAACTTCATGATGATACTGGCTTTGTACAGTATGGCCCATAAAAAAATGCGAAAATCGTCACATCATGTTTTATGGTAGTTTTTACATAGAAAATGTGAATGAAACATAAATATTATTTATTACTTGTATTGTATAATCTATTTAGACTCAGTTTATCGCTTTGAACATGATTTTTATCTGTTACTTTCACCTTACCAGAGAGGAATTGGAAGCATACCTTCAAATTTTATCATGCGGACGTCGAGATCAATATCTGTGTAATGAAAGCTCCTATAACATCAACGATGACGTCAGCTTCTTCACAGGCCTTGTCTCCAGCATACGTCCATATCAAATGATAGAATTGGTTCATACTTGGGTCATTGGAGACTTGAACATATTTTCGAAAAAATGGCTCATTTTGGGGAGCTTTGATTGAACTTTCATATAAGTGTGATAAGCGGCTCCGTTTTGCTCAAAACCTATGAGCTAGTATTGATGTAAGTTGTCTCGAGCCAAAAAAACAAATTTCATCCTCAAAAATCTTTTATAGTCCTCTGTATATATTTTTTATTCAACTTTAACAAAAAAAATAAGACAAATCAAACCTATAAAACGCAAATGCCCTAAAAACTATGACCCTGGCAAAATATTTTATTGTGATCATGAAAAACACGTTCTATAAGAACTCCTCTATCCTCTGATACCAAACAAACTAAAATTTTCTACAATAAAGTGTGGTTTTTGAAGGTGGAAAAATTATCACCAGAGTATACGACAATCGGACTCTGTTTCTTGCTTTGGGCGGACAAAACCTTTTAGCTTTTTTGCTTTATTACGTTATTTAGGACAGTAAGAAAAATATAACAAAAATTGTCCTGGATAGCGGAGTTATGTAATAATATACTACAATAATCATAAATTACATTCACTACAAAAACAATGAAAATATCGCTTGTGGATGCTATATTCACGTTCAAACAATTTTCGCATTTTTTTTATGGGCCATACTGTACTTCCTCTTATCGTAGGAGCCTTTCCATGAAGCATCATGATATTGTGACAAATAGTAATTGAATACATTTAATGACGATTAGCATCATTCTTAAACTTCATTCGGCGAAACTCAAAATATTGTTGATCTGTTATTTCAAGAACCCTTTCACTCAGTGGGCAAGAATTCTTATGGAAAGTCGCTTTCAACCAAGTTTACATTGTATGTTTCTTCTGGTAATAGTGATACACAAAAAGCTTTGTGAATATCACTGTTTTTATTTAAATCAGTGGAATGATATCTGTCATCAAAAAAGCGTAACTTGCAGTTTAACTATAAAAACTGACTGATGAGCACAGGTTTGACTATGATTTTTATTCTGATAATAACAGTCTGGGGAGCACCGTGATTTTCCGTCTCGTACCTCGAAGCAAAGTGCAACAACACTATCCATCGCAGGAACCCCGTTACCAAAGCGAACACTCTGGACTGGCTGTATTGTGGCGCAGCAGGCCGTGGTGGATGTCGTGGTGAAATGAAGAACGGGGCGTTGTTGTTGTTGCCTCGGTCACTGTGTGCGAGACGAGCGAGGTAAGGTGTTGTGTGTTGGTTGCTTTGATGTATCGAGCCCACACTTCTCGAAGGTAGTCACCGTCGTCGTCGTTTCGCAGGTCGTCCGCAGCATAGCCTACTACTCATTGATGATGTGAGTCAACCAGTCAGTTCGGTCAGTTCGCAGTTAGTTTGTTAACGAACTTCGTGAAGCGTCATTTTTCTCAAGTCTCCGGGAAAGTATCGTGTCTCGTGCGGTTCCAGATTGACGTTTTTCGGTGATTTTTATTGCGAAAGGTGAGTTTTCCCAATCTGGCCGGTTCGATGTGATGAAGTGAGTGGATGATAGAGTGGAAAACCCAACCCGAAATTGGGAAGCACGGTGATGAGTTGGAGTGAAGAATTTGGAGGTTTAATTAACGCACCACACCCATGATGAAGTGATAGAGATGCAGCAACCTGTGCGACAAAGAAGATCAGTGGAATGCGACCGGTTTGAGGGGGATGGATACTGATTGGAAGATCATACTTTTGACAGATATCTGGACAAAAACCTTATCCGGAAGCTACGACATACATGACCCAATTAAAAGAAGTCGTTCCCGTCGATTCCAATTGGCAGATTCATAGCTACGTGATCATTCAACTCATGTTTTGCGCCCGTCATAAGTGCACTTGGCAATGTTGGTGCTGTATGCATTTCACGTCGGCTCAAGTCGCTACCAATACCGCCGCATAAGTATGTTATGAAAACACGTTGGGCATGCGATTGATCAACGCCTTTTCGTATAAGATTTCTTGTTGGAATTTCACCTTCTTCAAGGCTAGTGCCCAGCCTACTCTACCAAGCGGCTCAATGGTCTAGGGGTATGATTCTCGCTTTGGGTGCGAGAGGTCCCGGGTTCAAATCCCGGTTGAGCCCGGATTTCTTTTTTCCACAAGCTATCTGGTTTCCTTTTTCGCAATTCAACATCACTTTGAGTGGGAATTATGTTCAACGTTAATCTGCAGATAAACAGATACAGCTCCCCCTGCTTCGATTTCGACAACAAATAACCATCTGCTAGTCGTTTGGGAGTTGCCGGTGGTGGTGATTCCTAAATGGATGCGACAAACGTGCTCGGAATACACATTGAAATCTGCGGTAATAGTGGCAGTTCGTAGTGCGGTGTGTCTGGTGTGATTATCGTCGTCTGGCTGGCGTGGTGCCGCCTTCTGCAAATGCTGACTGAGTGCTGCTCAAATGAGAAGCGCAGATTATTTTGCATGTATGGTGAATAATATATGAATGCAGATACGAAGTGTTTTCAGTTGATTATATGCGATATTGGTTAAATTAAAGTGCTTTGAAACGAACATCAACGAACAGAGTGTAGTAATGAAGGCATTTAAATTCCTATAAGATTTTTGAATTGTTTCCGCGCAACTTTAAATCAAAGTGGAATAAATTAAAGGCGTTAATGCTCAAAAGAAGTAATTGAGTGAGTAATCGAAGCTGTGATAGTTTCAAGTGAAAATCAATCAGTGATCAACTGGATGAGTGATTCGAAGCCGAAGAGTCAGTAGCCCTTCATGTCTAAATGATTGGTTTAACATGAGCTTTTAGAATTGCATTACACACATGCCCGGCTAGCTCAGTCGGTAGAGCATGAGACTCTTAATCTCAGGGTCGTGGGTTCGAGCCCCACGTTGGGCGGTGATCTTTTTTATGTGGTCGAACTACTTTATCGATATTATTGGATGCATGGTGAATGTCGTGTAATTGGTACAGTGTTATTGAACGCGAAGCGTATATGGGGATGTAGCTCAGATGGTAGAGCGCTCGCTTAGCATGTGAGAGGTACGGGGATCGATGCCCTGCATCTCCAAATATTTTTTTCAGTGTTTAGTGGTTCAATTGAAAACCAAAATTAATTGAAGTTAGTATGCATGTATAGAAGAATTTAGATATTTTTTTCATTTTTATGGGCATTTTTCATTGTTTTATAGTATTAAAAATCAATAACCTGTCATCTTTTTACAAAAGTTCTTAGTAAGTTTTTGGTATAGGATAAAATATTGTATGAATAAATCGAAAACTAGAGATATTTCGATATTTTGTGCGTTCCTCAGATAGATTGAATTGAAGCAAACTGAATAAAATCATCGTAGAAACGTTGATAGAGCAAGTGAACTAATAGAGCAGTAGCTAAGGAAAAATATATGCCATAAGGCGAAATAATTAGCTAATTTGTTATTTTTCTGTGCCATATAATATATTTCAAAAATCGTGAACTATTATCCTTATATTGAATTCAAATCATTGATATTTTTCATATCAGCCCGGCTAGCTCAGTCGGTAGAGCATGAGACTCTTAATCTCAGGGTCGTGGGTTCGAGCCCCACGTTGGGCGGGGATCTTTTTAATGGTTATTCTTCTTCATCGTTCGTGGAAGAATAGAAGAATTCTTGATCTAACAAAAATGCTTCATTTTTAACATGGGGATGTAGCTCAGATGGTAGAGCGCTCGCTTAGCATGTGAGAGGTACGGGGATCGATGCCCCGCATCTCCAGTGAATGTTTTTGAAAACATTGTGCTTATATTCAAATCACTTGTTTTCTGAATTTCATGGGAATTCCTGATCAGTTAATGTTTCACTGTACAATCAAATCCATTACATAAATTTATTGAATTCTAAATCTAAACTAAATAATTTAAATCGATGTACCATATTGCAAAATTTCATACCAATTTTTAGTTTAAAGTTAAAAATTTCTTTAATTTGAAAAACATTTTGCCGAGGCAAATGTGTTTTTTGTTTCATAGATACATAAAATGTTATATTTTATGATGCCATACCATCTTCTTTACCGACGCAAGCCCGGCTAGCTCAGTCGGTAGAGCATGAGACTCTTAATCTCAGGGTCGTGGGTTCGAGCCCCACGTTGGGCGGAGATCTTTTTAATGGTTATTTCTCTTTATCGTTCGTAGAAGAATAAAAGAATTCTTGATCGAACAAAAATGCTTCGTTTTTAACATGGGGATGTAGCTCAGATGGTAGAGCGCTCGCTTAGCATGTGAGAGGTACGGGGATCGATGCCCCGCATCTCCAAAGAATGTTTTTGAAAACATTGGGCTTATATGTAAATCACTTAAATTTTGAACCTCATAGGAATTCCTGGTCAGTTAAGGTGAAACTGTACAATCAAATCCATGACATAAGTTTACTGAATTATTGAAAATTTAATAACTTAAATCAAGTTAAAAAATTTCTATAATTTAATAAGCATGTTTTTGTCTCATAGGTACATAAAATGTTATATATTATGATGCTATACTCATACTACCTTCTTTATCGACACAAGCCCGGCTAGCTCAGTCGGTAGAGCATGAGACTCTTAATCTCAGGGTCGTGGGTTCGAGCCCCACGTTGGGCGGCGATTTTTTTAAATAACCGATTATTCTTCTTTATCGTCCATTGCAAAATATAAGAACTCTTGATCGAATAAAAATGCTTCGTTTAAATATGGGGACGTAGGTCAGAGCACTTGCTTAGCATGTTAGAGGTGTACGGCGATCGAAGGATATTGTTTTTGAAAAAAAAAAACATTAAATATATATTCCTAACTGAACAAGTAGTGTACGAGCCGTTGGATTGGCGCCTTATTAGTTCAAACGAATCTTATGATACAAATTTACTAAATTTGTATACATTTTTCAATCAGATTGTATTACAAATTTTAATTTTAATTATAGCTAAACGGCATTCGAAAAATTTCTTCCGGGGTAAATGCAGTTTCTGCTTAATGTTAATTAGAAAATGTTATGGAGTTCTGTTTGATCTTTCGACCTTGACACTTGCTCCTACGGGGGCGAGCGACGAGGGCAGGATCAAACATGTCGCGCGTCGGTTTAGTAAGTGAAAAAGTGGCGTGATCGGTTAGTTCGGTTAGAGTAAGTGAAAAGTGTCGCGATCGGTTAGTTCTGTTTGATCTATCGACCTTGACGCTTGCTCCTACGGGGCCAGCGACAAGAGCAGGATCAAACATGTCGCGCGTCGGTCTAGTAAGTGAAAAAGTGGCGTGATCGGTTAGTTCTTTTTGATCCTTTGACCTTGACGCCTACTGCTGGGCAGTGCGTCAAGAAAGCCAAGTTAATTTTTTTCCTTTTCGGGTCGCGCGCCTTTTTTTTCTGAGTGCTTTTATATAGCCGAGCAAACGAGTGAGGCTGAGAGTGGATTGTGGCTGCACAGTGAAGGATAAAGGATCAATTGGTGAGCTCGTTTCATGCTACTATTTCTAATCTATAAAATATGTATGACTGCACATTTAATCGTTACAATTGTGGGACGTAAATATGAATTTTCAACAAACTATGAATTGTTCGTCACTGTGAGTGTCGACACAAACTCTGATTCATGAATTATTTATGTTTCACATAGTTTTTTTTTATTTTCAGAACACCCCTTTATTTTTGTAATAAAAAAAAAAAAAAACTTTGAATGGTTCGACACTACAAGTGTAGACTTGCGAAAAGTTCACTTTATTTAACAAACTTTGGATGGTTCGCCACTGTAAGTGTCGGCATAAGCATAAGAGTGTTCTATGATGTTCCAACCAATCAAGTCTTTTGTTTCTTTTCAAATAAGTAAACTATAATAATACATGCTTTCGTCCTGACAGCTGTAGCAATGTTACATGTAGGTATTTGTTCAACAAACTTTGAATGGTTCGTCGCCTCAAGTGTCGGCATAATTTTCCACTACATAGAAATTGTTCATATCAAATGAAAATATATATTTACAAATAAGCATGTATAAATCTCACAAATCATTATTTATCATGGTCTAATCGCTTATCAAAGTGAATCCTGTGACCCAACGATCCTTCCCATTAACAAACATCCCTCCCAGTAACCTTTGTGGAGATGCAGAGGCAAACACGGTCTCCAAATAGCAAAGGTTACACACTAACATTCCTTCCCCCAATCCCACCTGACTGCAAGGACGTGGCCGGCGCCGTTATTGACCCTGTATAAATAGAGGCACTGAATTATGCACATTGAAGAAGATTATGGCCAATCCCAGCCAAACTTCTAGTTGATTCTTTGTGCATTTTCACTGACTTCGGTCAATCACGGAATAGCAACCATTGATATGTGAAGTCAGTCTAAGCTAAGCTAATGTTAATTAGAAAATGTTATGTGTTTGGAGCTGTAGTCATTCCACCTTCTATATCGACGCAAGCCCGGCTAGCTCAGTCGGTAGAGCATGAGACTCTTAATTCAGGGTCGTGGGTTTCGAGCCCCACGTTGGGTGAGATCTTTTTAAATAACCGATTATTCTTCTTTATCGTTCGTGGCATAAGAGAAGGACTATTGATCGAACAAAAATGCTTCTTTTCAACATGGGGATGTAGCTCAGATGGTAGAGCGCTCGCTTAGCATGTGAGAGGTACGGGGATCGATGCCCCGCATCTCCAGTGAATGTTTTTGAAAACATTGTGCTTCTTTTCAAATCATATGAATTTTGAATCTCATAGGAATTCCTGATCACTTAATGTGAAACTGTACAATTAAATTCATGATATAAATTTACTGAATTCTGAATCTAAACTAAATAATTTAAACCAATGTATCATATTGCAAAATTTCATATCATATGTGTTTTTTGTTCCATGGGTATATAGAATGTTAATTTTTTTTATGCTGTAATCATACCACCTTCTTTATCGACACAAGCCCGGCTAGCTCAGTCGGTAGAGCATGAGACTCTTAATCTCAGGGTCGTGGGTTCGAGCCCCACGTTGGGCGGGGATCTTTTTACTTATTTGACGATTCTACTTTATTATTGATATGGGAATAGATGAAATTCTGATGAGTCAAAATTGCTCCGTATTCAACATGGGGATGTAGCTCAGATGGTAGAGCGCTCGCTTAGCATGTGAGAGGTACGGGGATCGATGCCCCGCATCTCCAATGAATGTTTTTGAAAACATCATTCTCATATCCAAATCACTTTAAGTTTGAAACTCAAAGCAGTTCCTGATAAATTAACGTGATCTCTATGCTGTAATCAAACAAGTTTACTAAATTGTTGTACATTACATATATCATAGTGTATTACAAACTTCTATTACAAGTTTTAGTTTTTTTTGCTTAAAACTTAAAAGATTTTAAAAATGGTAGTGTCTGTTTTTGTTTCATAATCATATAAATAAGTTATTATATAAAAAGTTTGCTTCATAAGTATGTAAAAAAATTCATGAACATTTAGTATAATAACCTTCTTTATCGATGTAAGCCCGGCTAGCTCAGTCGGTAGAGCATTAGACTCTTAATCTCAGGGTCGTGGGTTCGAGCCCCACGTTGGGCGGTGATCTTTTTGAAAAAAAAAACTATTCTACTCTATCGTTAGTTGGAGAACATTAGAACTCTTAATCAAACGAAAATGCTTCCTGTTCAACATGGGGATGTAGCTCTCTAAAAAATGATTTTAAATTAGTTTCAGTACACTTATTTAAATCATTTTGATTTTAAGTATCATTGACGAGTGCAACAGAAAACAGAAAATGTACCATTGAATCTAAGAAACAAATTAATTAAACTTTTGTAATTGCATTGAATTGCAAACTTCCATTATGGGTTTTAACGTACAGTATTTTTATTAACTTTCAAAACTTAGTGTTTTATAATCAAATTATAAAAAGTTTTGGAATCTATATGAATAGTGGCTTCTTTATCGACGCAAGCCCGGCTAGCTCAGTCGGTAGAGCATGAGACTCTTAATCTCAGGGTCGTGGGTTCGAGCCCCACGTTGGGCGGAGATCTTTTTGTGAGCAACAATCTATTAGCAAATAGCTTTCCGTGCTACTACCACATCGGCTGCCATTAGCACTAATACAAACATACTTCTCATTTGTTTTGTTCAAGCTTAAGGCCGACGTGAATGTCGAGCAATAGGGCGACATGACATTCAAAACAGAAAAGGCAAAAGATGGCTCTTTTCCAGTGGGAATAGAACAAAAACCTGAATCAAATAAAGCACTACGAAAGATGAATTAATCATAAAAAATGATGATTCGAAGCCAAACTTCAAATTTTCAATAGCATAAATCTGGAGAACCAAACGTCCGTTTAAGCTGAAATCTTAATCGATTGGTCACTAGCTGCTGATCATTTAAGTTTTCAGCCCAAACGAGTGTTTGGTTCTCCAGATTTGTGCTCTTGAAAATTTGAAGTTTGGCTTCGATTCATCTTCACCTTAAGCTTGATTTCCAGTCGCTGCTCTTTCGATCCAGTTTCCAAATTGCAAGCAATTTACCTTTTTAAAATTAGTGTTCATACGTTTTGACAGATCTTGACTACCTTACTTTCATTCGCTTGTGTTGGAAGTTTAAGAAATCTGAGAACCGAGCTTAACGCGATCAATGAGTGGAATACAAACGATAGTGTCGTCACTCGGCGGCCAGTGAGAGAAACTGAATGCTCGAAAGGTTGATATATATGCTTTTTGCCACTGCCGCCAACTGTTAGTATTTGAGAACGATGTTAACAGTCGTTACCCTATTGGAATGTGTTTCCCATAAGTGATAGTGTTTTGACAATAACAATTCCATTTTTTTCTAAAGGGGGGCGTATTATATCCAAGGGTGGAAGGCGGCTGTCAACTGGGAGTAAAATTGAAAAACCGTCAACCTAAGTCCAGAACCAGTTTTAAGGCTTAACGCGGAAAAGTAAAAATAATTATGCGCAAAATTACAGGTAATCAATGCACTTGAAAGATATTGTTTGCAAGCAGTTATTCGCTACGTGCTACTGCAGTGCGCTGTTGGAAATTTAATCAGCAAATTCTGATAAATTCCCAAAATTGATGTTTTTGAGAAAATTGATTACGCCTTAACCATTTTTTGGTCGTAATTTTGTATGGTTGTTTACTTTTTAGAACCAGCGATACGTTGGGGTAGCAGTAAAGAGCCGCCAGTGTCACCCTTGATTATATCGGGTTATTCCACAACTGGATGTAGATGTTCTTTGATTGATTGTCATGCGCATTCATGTAGGGTAATTGGATGTTAGACGCCCCGTTTCAATATTTAACGAACCAGATTCAATATAAAATTGACTGGGAATCCTTAATTTCATGAGATTGTCACACTATGTATATTTGGCAGTTGTAAAAGCCCAGTTTCGATGTAATTTTTCACGCAGTTTGTTTAGGGTTTTTTTAAGTTAAACAGCAACAACATCAAAGCAATCAATGGTGAAACGAAAAGTGAATTTCCTAGTAATTTCTCCACAGATTCCTCCACAAAATCCTTCTCCGATTTTCTCTTGAAATTCTTTAAAAAAATCCTGCAAAAAATTACATGCAGAGATTTACTCTTACAATGATTCTATCCAGAATTTCTCCAAGGATTCATCGAGGAGTTCCTCCAGGGATTCCACCAAAAATTCCTTCAAGGATTGCACCAGGAACCCATCGGGGATTTTACGAGAAATACTGCCATAGAATGCATCAAAACTTCCTACACGGGATATCACCAGCAATTCCATTCGAGATTTTGCTTGCATTTTTTTTAGAGTTTCCCCCAGGTTATCCTCCTAGGGAATCTTCAATAAATTCTAAAGATAAAAGAGAGAATCTTCGCTTGCCGATCATGTTAAAAGAGAGAATGGTTCGGATTTGAACTTTGAACCTCGAATTAATTCAGATTTTACGGCAGCATGTGAGCAATAGTTATCATGCTATAATTTTGAAGGCAATTTGCATACAAGTTATGCGGAGTTGAAATATCGTTTGAAATGGAAAAAAGAACACGGATACAATCAATATTTATCTTCATTTCCACTATCACTATACTAAATCTTTAAAAAAAAATTCACATAAAATGTTACACATTCCACCGGTGTTTCCTTCAAAAATCTTTCCTTGTATCTGAAGGGATCCTACAAGGAATTCGTCCTGCGATGGTGTTCAGGATCCCGACCAAAGTCCAACATCAAAAAGAAAGCAAGTCGAAGACATATTCTGTTTTCAGCATCAAGTTGATATCGTAATTTGATATCAATTTGTTATTGAAATATTCGGTATCATATTTTGTTTTCGTTCTGCATGTATAATTATTATGAGATCATAGAAATGCATTTATTTTGTCGCAGACTCGTTCCAATATCATTCGAAAATATGTAAATCTCAATGAGTTTTTAATTTGCTGTAACTGATAGCAAAAATGGATTTCATGGGAACGTTTTTCTGAGAGCACATTAACCGGTAAAACGACCAGAATGACAGCAAACTGAGTTATCAAAATTCGCGACATCACAACATAAAAATTAGTTTTTAATATGATTTCAAGCTATTCGGGGATTTAAAATGAAATCTTAGAAGTTTTTTCTAATGTAATCAGAAACTCCCAATAAAATCTATTGAAGAATATCTGATGTACGAATTCCTGATGGAATTTCTGAAGGATCTCCTGATGGAATCTCTGGAGAAACTATTGATGTAATCCCTAGAAGAACTTCTGTTGTTATCCCTGTAGGAATTGAATTGAATCCCTATAGGAACTCCTGGTGGAATCCCTTGGGAATTTCTGATGAAATCCCTACAACAACTCTTGTCGAAAGACTCAGGGGAACTCCTGATGGAATCCCTACAAAAACTTTTGATAGAATTCCTAAAGGAATTCCAGATGGAATATCTAAAGAAAATGCTAATGAAATCCCTGAAGGAACTCTTAAAGAAATCCGCAAAAGAACTCCTGATGCAATCCCCAGAAGAACTTCTGATGTAATGCCTGGAGGAATTCCGGGTAGAATCTCTGAAGAAAATTCTGATGTAATCTCTAGCGGAACTTCTGATGGAATCCCTATATGAACTCTTGACGAAATCCCTGAAGTGATTCCTGGCACTCCTGATAGAATCTCTAGAGGAACTCCTTATGATATCACTAGGAGAAATCCTGATGGAATTCCTCGAGGAATTTCTAAAAGAATTTCTGGAGGAATGTCAGATGGAACCTCTGAAAGAACTCTTGATGAAATTCCTGCAGAAACTCCTGATGAAATCTCCTGAAGAACTCTTAAGGAAGCCCTAAAGGTACTCCTGATAGAATCCCTTTAGGAACTCCTGATGAAATCCATGAATCTCTGATAAGATTCGAAATGGAACTCCTGAAAGAATCCCTAAAGGAGCTCCTTATGATATACCCAGAACAAATCCTGATCTCTAGAGGAACTCCTGACAGAATTTCGGAAGAAGATGGAATCTCTGAAGGAATGCTTGATGATTTCCATGAAGGAGCTCCCAATCAAATCCTTAGAAGAACTGTTGATGGAGGAGTTCCTGAAGAATTCTTGAAGGAATTCCTTAGATAATCATTGGAGGAACTCCTGATAATATCCACAGAAGAACTTCAAATAGATACCCTATAGCAATTCCTGGTAGAATCCCTGGAAGAATTCCAGGTTGAATCTCTGAAGTAACTCCCAATGGAATCCCTGAGGAAACTTCTGATGGAATTGTTAGGGGTACTCCTGATGGAGTCCCTTGAGGAGTTCCAGGTGCATTATCTGAAGGAACTCCTGATGTAATCCCTGGAAACACTACTGATAGAATCTTTGGAGGAATTCCTAAAGCAATTCCAGATGAAATCATTGGGGGAACTCCTGATGAAATCCTTCGAAGCACTCCTGATGGAGTTTCTAACGGAACTCCTGATAAAATCCTTGGAAGAATTCCTGATGGAACTCCTGATAGAATCCTTAAAGGAAGTCCTTATGCTGCTCCTAGAAGAAATATTGATGGAATATCTCAACGAACACCTGAAATAATCTCTAGAGGAACTTCTGATAGAATCTTTTGAGGATTTTTAGGTGAAATCTCAGAAAAAACTTTTAATGGAATCCATGCAGGAACTTCTCATGAAATCCCCACAAGAACTCTGAAGAAATCCCTGATAGAATCCATAAAGGAATTCCTGATGCAATCCCTGGAGGAACTCCTGATGGAATCTTCAAAGGAATTCCTAAAGATAATCTTAAAGGAACTCCTGATGGAATCATTAGAGGAACTCCTCTTTAAGAACTCCTAATGAAATCACTGGAAGCATTGCTGATAAGATTATTGATGGAATGGTCAATTGAAGTTCACAATTTTTGTTGGTTTTAATAGCTACTTCGCTTGTCTTAATTCAATTAGAAATTCGTATGTGATACAGCGCAAAAAATGACATTTTTGCGTGTCTGAAGGATCAAATTAAGTGTCTCTAGTAGATTTGGAATGCTGAATCTAATGCCATTCTCATAAATGTTCCAGCACGTCAGGATTTATAGCTACAGGTCGCCAAAATTGGTTAAAACACTCTATGTTTACACTTTATGTTTGTCATTTAAAGTATGATTTATCAAAATTTTTCGTAATCTAATCCACCATGCATGCAAAATAGGCATTAAACTTTCATTTCAGATATAATTTGGTTGAAATCGCACGATTAAATTTTAAAAGAATCGATCTTTTCAGCATACTAACAATCTCCATACCAAGCTCTTCATTTCTCTTATATGGAAATATAAAGTTATTTTCTAAACCATCAAAAAATTACTTTTAAGCTCAAAATTATTATGAACTTTATTGATAAGTAAAGTTATCAGGCGTTGCAGAATTCGCTCTCATTTGATATTGAAGCACAATCAAAGCAAGCAAAGAAAAACATCCCATCTGTTTCGGTCCATGATCGGCAATGTATCGCAAGTTGTAACAAGTCAGATAAATAAAAGCAGCGAATGGGAGTGCCTAAGAGAGAGCGATAATAAAATCCTTTTTCTCGCTTGTTCACCGTTGGGGGTAGGTGTTTTATTTTACTGATACGATATCCCCAAATTTTAGATTGCTAAAGTGTCCCCCAGGTATTGAGCTTTGTTTAGAGCTGCTATCCCCTTGATCTGATCAAAGTTGTAGCAGTCTACGATAAACAGTCTCTCATAATGTGACGTATGTTATGACAGTTACAGAGAGCGATACGCGAGAGATTCTCTCAATTTTCTCAGGATTCAATCCCTGATAGTTATACACATTAAGTATGAGTTCTGAAGCAAATTAAGCAAATAAATTGTCATACAAGCTGGCAAACTTGTATGCAAGTTAGCTGAAATAGTCAAATTTAGTAAGTGGGATTCCGTTTTTGGCATGCTTCGTTTTTGGCATGCTCCATTTTTGGCACCCCCCGATTTTGGCAACAAAATGGATCCGTTTTTGGCAACATTTTTGAATACCATTAAAGTTCGTTTTTTTTTTGTAAATATTATCATATCTGTTGCTTTAGACATTTAAATAGTAGGTCAACTACCCGTGGATTACATTCCAGAGCTCCATATTCGTTGATATTCCCCCAAATCCCCAACTACTAAGAGCTCCAGTATGCGCTTATTGACTTCGAGATGGTAATTGGTAATGCATTCTCAATGACGTTTCATGAGGCCATTAATCTCCACCAGTATCTCAATTAGAGATCAACCTCTTGTTTTAGGCATTCATAATAAGTGACCAGCCCACTTGAGTCTACCAGAAGGTGATAAACTAAAAAAAAAGATTTTGAACAGCTTGTTTGAACTAAGCACAATATCTTTCTGCGTCAACTATTCAGAGCTACGTTCTCTCTTTGTTCAAGATTCTTTAAGACGTTAGATTTATTATTATACGATCCAGAATTATATACAAGATTATTAATCAAGGATATGGGTTTCAATATAATTAAATTTTTTCTAACGAGCTGGGTCTATGAGTTGTCTAACTATACCCTGGAGAAATGCTTAGGGGATTCTTGGTTATTAGATGACTTCTCAGAATTTTTAACGGGATCTTGAGAATATTTGCAGATGCCTAACGGACACTGAGGGTTCCTTGTGGGATCCTGAGAATGTGTATCAGATGATTCCTAATAAACTCTTAAGATTTCTAGAGCATCCTGTAAATTCATAGCGAGATAATGTGAATATCCAGTAGTATTTTGAGTATTTCTGGCAAAATCTTGGGGATTTTTATAAGGTTTCCAAATGAGTGTGGGGAGTACTAGGGGTAGCCTAAGAATAATAAACTTTTGAAAATTTTCATCGGTGGCTTGAGAGTTTTCAGCAATGTCGCAGTGGAGTCCCAGGATGTTAATTCCTATCAATATCCTTATCAAGATCCTACGGATTCCTAGAAAGATGCTTCAGATTCCTAGCGTTTTTCTGTAGATTCCTTACGAGCACCTGCAGATTCCTATCAGGCTCTTGAGGTTTCATTGCAGGATCCTGTAGATTTCCGTTGGTTTAATAATGTAGGTGAACAACATGATTGTGCTTCTTTTCTCCTAGTGTCATTTCCCCGAAAGACCCTTTTCCCCTAAAAGTGATGCAGTTCGCAGAAGTACAAGAATAGTTTTTTTGACAGGGTGCTGAACTAGACAGACCGATAAACAATCAAAAGAAGGAGATATTCGATCGTTCTAGTCTAAACACATATTGCCAAAAATGCTGAGGTCAGTAAAACTTGAAAGAATCGCCAATCAAATATAAAAGGGTGTATATCTCATGACCGGTTCGTCCACCACATTGAAATGCAACAATTAGTGACAGTTAGAGTAAGGTGGGGCAAAAGTTCGACCTTAGTGGTATAATCAAAGTTTCCAGGAAAACCATAGCAGTTAAAACAAAACAAATACCATACAGTGAACCTTCAACATATTGGCTATAATTTTGCTGAACAAACTTGTGTCAAAATATTTACCCATTTTTAGGTTATAACAGTTTCAAAATTGATTGTCTTATTCGAACTTTTGCCCCACCGGTGGGGCAAGAGTTCGAATCTAGTGTGGGGCAAAAGTTCTCTGGCTAAAACACAAAATATCTATCCTTTTATGACAGGCATACTTTACTCCAGCCGTAAACTTAAGTTTGACGAAAAATACACACTAAATTTTCATCAAAAAATTGCCCAAAACCGGGTGAATTGTAATATACTCAAAAATAGCAGTTTTTCGCAAAACTAAGTGGAAATGTAAAATTTTGGTGACAATTTTCACACGATCAGACAAATTTAACTAAATTTGAAGATAATATGTGGATTTTAGGCAATTTGCAAAATTTTCCGTGATTTTATACATGGGTCGAACTTTTGCCCCGCTGATTCGAACTTTTGCCCCACTATGGGCCAAAAATTGATTTCAAGCATTTATGCAAAAACTAATACACCTCAAAGCAACCTTATGATAGGCCTAGAAACGCCCATACATAAAATATTGAAAACGATTTTATCTTCAATTAGTTCCATGCAACGAAAGTTTGACCAAAAATTACAATATTCACGTCGAAAAACAACAAATAGCCATAACTTTTCCAAATCTCAATCGATTTTTATGATATTTGGATTGAAGGTCTCTTACTTGAATAGCATTCAAACCACTATGACATTTATAAGATTTGCTTTGAATTGAGCTAGAAATCTTAAAAAGAAACTCTTACCCCACTCGAACTTTTGCCCCACTTTACTCTATGAATACTAAAAACTTTTCTGGGAACTTTGCTATTCAGGAAAAAGTAGCACAACGTGAAACACATATCTACACATATTCTACAAAGTTACGAGTCGTGGATCATGAGATGTAAATGTTTATGTTTGCTTTTTTGGCTGCAATCAATCATTCATTATGAAATGCTTTACTTTGTCAGAAACATAAATTAAAGGAGCAAATTTCAAACTACTGAATTATTATCAAATTTTATGCTGAATCCTAGAAGTTCAACTGATTTTTCATGTTCAATAAATTAAAAAAAAAACCTATGCCGTTTTGTAATACCCAGCGCTTTTGTTTTGTAATAACGTCTTTGTAAGAATAGAGTAATAAATTTTATTTATTTTCGTATTAATCCATAGTTTCAAGAAAGTGCCCAGTTTTTGAATAGAGGTCACTTATGCGATTATTGACTTACATGGCCCACTGATACAAAAAGTGTATATAAAACTTCTTAAAAAATCATTGAAGACGTTGTGGGGTAAAAAGTATGTAGAACGTTTGCCACAATGACCATTACGGGGCTATGGATTCGTAGTACAATCCTACGGAAAACTGCTTCAAAGTGAACCGTTCCGAAGTCTCAATGTCATATGGGCCATAAGGATGATGTAATAATTTTTCAATGATGTTTTCAAAACCAATAGTTGAAAAATAAAATTTAAAAAATGGGTTCCGTTTTTGCAACTGAAAATTTCTACTTTGTTGCCAAAAACAGAATCCCACTGTATTTTCAACATCCAATATCTCAAAACCTAGACGTGCAAACGGCAAAGTGTGGAATCGAACCCACACTTCTTGACACGATGCGGCTAAATGCCTGATGACACTACCCGCACGGCCACGAAGCCCACCTAAGGCGTAATCTTGGTCCCTCCGTAGTACAAAAGGTACCCAAGTTTGACAGATCGCAGTAAACTTTTCACAGCATTCTAGATTATCTAATGAGCCATAAAATTTTGGGCAACTGCAAGGGCCATGGAGGTCTTTAATTTGTCTTTGGTAGAACGGAATGTCATCTCTAAAACTGCAATATGGAGAGGAAAATTGAAGGGACCGAAGATACCATCGACATAGGGAGAGACATCGAGATGTGGAGAGTCGACTGTATTGCAGTCTCCTACAAGATTCACTTTTCGGTGGTAAATGCAATGCTTTACAACGCCTACTTTATACTTGTAAATTTTGCGAAAATGAAGCCAGAATTAGATTGATTATACCTAGGGGGTGCGAACTGGATATCAACAAGCAGCCAGGCTGCTGTCAAGCGAAAATTTTCATCAAAATGATCCGAATATGCCTAGGAATGTGCAGCCATTACTTCGTCACGCTAAAAACTAGTATGCATGTTATGTTACACAAAAACTATAAACTGTTGAAAAAACGTTTATTTGGTCTTATTGATGCCCAAGTTTTTCCGAACTGTTGTGAAATATATTTTTAATTAACATACGGTCAGAAACGATCTGATTCAGCTGGTTTATTTGACTTAATACCCGCATCAAATTGCAGAAGCTTTGTGTGAAGTATTTTAAAGGTGCATCTTGAAAATGATTTCCTGCGAGACAACCAAACAAACAAACTACAATTAGGGTAGAAGTACCAATTATGGCTATAGTACCAAATATGGCAATAGTGGGAACAAAAAAGAGATTTTTCTTATTGTTTTAATAGAATATAAAGGCTAATATTCACAGGAGGGATAAACCTATTTGTTTTTGATGATAACTAAACCGTGATATGAACATTCGTGCAATAAGCTTTGAAAAATGAACATTTGAAAAATTTGCCTCACACATATGTCACCTTCTTAGCAGTTTGCTAAGGATCACCCTTCACGAAATTTATGTTTTCATCCGGTAAAACTGCTTCAACCGATAAATTTATGTTGCCTAATGACAACAAATGAACAAATTTAGCTGGTGAGCAACTAAATCTACTATTTTAAGTTGGAAATCGTGATATTTCCACTATGTCGATAACTGGTACAAAGAGTGTATGAGAGCCCAATTATGGCGATGCTCTGGAGGCGGTTTGTTTACATTTTTTGACGGTAAAATAAAAGAAATAAAGCTATTTTATGGGTGGCTTCCACGACGGGACGGTTCGGTAAGGCATTATCTTCATGTTTTGTAATCAATTAACTATATTTTTCATTCACACTTTCGAAAACCTTCACAAGCGGAAGATGCGAATTTCATGGTAGAAAGGGGTTTTCAGCGATAATCGATTTTTGAATTTTCGCTCTTTTTTCATTAAAACTAGGCGCTAGAAAGGTAATGTGAGTTCATTAATGCTGTTTTGTATCATATTTTGCATTTTCACTACATGTTGACCCCTATTCGGAAATTCATTTTCTCCTATGTACCCATTGCAATAAATTGATTTAACATCTATTTAACACAAATTTAATGGAAACATTTTTGAGCAATCACTTCATTATTTATTAGCGTTGCATTATCATTCTCTCTGGAAGGCGTTTGACTTCATTTCGTGCAAATATTCGATAGTCCATAATTGGTACAAAGACAAAGCTTTTTAAAACCAATTTTTAGAAGCTTTAAGTTAATTTACTACTAAAACTGTTCAATTCAACAGTTTCGCAAGGCTTAAAACTAGTATTTAACATCAACAAGTCATGCTTACGTTTTAGAAACGCGGTAAAAAATTGATTTTTATCCATAATGTTGACATATTGCATCCATAATTGGTACACCTACCCTAGCACTGGTAGAAACATGTGTGTTCAAATTGAATGACCAAAATGTTCGAGCTCGCACCCCCCAGGATTATACTATTGTTACAAAAGAGGTATTCCTTATTATGGCAATGCTAAAACCATATTAAAATATGATTGTCACCAATTATTTCTACAAAGTGGATCTACTTGTCATTTTCCTCAGAGTAATATTTCCTACATCGTTTATGATAACGATGTACCTAGCCTAATAGTTTGAGTGGCTACGGATCATTGTGGTTAGCATAATGCAAAATGATCGGCGCCAATAGTATGTATGAAAAAAATGCCAAAATGTGATACCACCACTACAGATTACGTCGTTGGTCTCCATCTAATCGGCTATTGAATTTTCCCCTTCCATCGGGGCAAGGTCGCATAACCAAGAGGAGGGAATTTATTTATTATTTTCATGCAAAAAATCTTAATATGGAGGTAGGGTACTTGAAAAATGGACGGCTCTGAGGCTTAAATTGAGCATATTATTAAGGTGCTCATCTTACTCCGTCTAACCCTTCCTCTTAAAAACCTCTTGCAGCTCGCGAATAAAAAAACATCTCCAGTTTGGAAAATTTTCTAATCCCCTTCACTCATCATCTTTCCAGGTACAACCCATTTGCACTCCGTTATTGCCGGCCAGCAATAGCAAAAACCGTCATAAATCGTTCCCACTCCCCATCATAGGATCCGGTGGCAGCAAATTGGCCAATTTCCGCTACCGCAAAGCAATCCGTCCTGGCGTTGATGAGGCGCTGCTGGCTCCCGATGGTGTAGTACCATGTCAACGATAGACGAACGCACCGCATATCTGGAGAATCCCTACTTCAAAGGACACGTCTACGGCAACTTCAACCCGTTCTACGTCACCATCGCCATCTGCACGGTGCTGGGCGTGTTCATCTTCGTGCTGAACATCATCTGCGGTTGCTGCTCGAAGCACAAGCAATACTGGCAGGATCGCCATACCGGTAGGTTTCTTGTGAGGCTTTTTTTTGGCGTTGCAACAGTAGGGTGCGGCTTACCTGTTGAAAGTTCTCGAATCCAAAGATTCGTGTGCTCTTGTGAATTCTAATCATATAACAAGAGAAACATCGAAGTAGAACCAAAATATTAAAATTTGGAGGTAGCACAAGCAAGTTGAATGTGTATTTTCTTTTTATTAACAATATGATGTTCAGTAAAACTACATTTCATTGTTATTTTGCAACAAACTTCGATTTGTTTTACAACCATTTGAAATTGAATTTAGGAAATATTTGCGAACACCAAATTTGCCTATTACTATAATTAGTATTGTTTAAAAGTATTTTTATACCATTTTTTTAATTTTACTTAAACAATTGCACTTTGGTTTCTTGGAAAAACCAAGTTTTTGAGATAATTACATTTATTGATAATAAATCTACGAGTTGTTTAGTGGAATACCTATAAGAAGATGAAAAAACCTAATTTAGTATTTAGACACGATACTGAAGACGGCATTTTAGTTGAGGTCGAAATACGCGTATTTGTCAAAAGATTCAAACTAAAGTGGAATTAAATGGTAAAGTCCTAAATTCGGTTTTTCATCTACTTACATTTATTGGTTGAAAACAAAGATTTTTACGGTTTACCAAT
>NW_018734654.1:0-28976 GCF_002204515.2 Aedes aegypti
AAGAGAGGAGGATGATTTAAAAAATAACTTCTCTATTCTATTATGGAGAAAACTCAAAAGCAATTAATAAAGAAATTCTAAATGCTCAATTTATTCTATGTGGCACAATTCCACGAAGAACTTTTAGATAAATTGTACAAGAAACTATTGCTGGATTTACCGAAAACTGGTAATATAATGGAACAATTCTAAAAGTAACTATAGGTTCGAATTTCATTATTAAATCCAGAAAAAAACACTGGATGAATAACATAAATGTTTCATAAATTCATATTCATATAAATTCAATTTGATAAAAGTACACTAAAACTATATGAGAAACTCATGGAACATCTACACTCAAGAAAACAACCCCCTTAAATAAAGGTGCATTTGTGCATACATTGGTCGAATTTTCATTCTTATTAATTGTATGTGTACCTCATATCAAATAAGCTCGTAATCAATATTATGTATTTGAGTAACATACCTATATCATTTGAAGAACATTCAAAGTATGTGCAAAGTTCATACCCTTCTGGAAAACATTGTGTAAATAAACATGGTATCCGAAAAAAGTTTCCGCGATTGTGATCTCCTCGGTGTACTCAAATAACAGTATTTCAACGATATCTTGATTGAATATACAGGTATTTAGAAAAGAAAAAAAACTATCTCAGTGGTTTTTTAACATTTATTTACTTTTGTGCAGATGCGAGAGTCTTGAAACAAAGAGTTCCTGAACAGCAGCGGGACCAAATGTTGCAAGCCATAAACGAAATCGAGGATAAGTTCCACTAAGAACGATAATATGCAGATGTAACTTCCGGGTGATAACATGTCTTTTAATAATAAGTTTGTTTCAATAAACTTTTATGAAGTTTGCTCATTATAACTGTTCATTGTTGATTGTTTCTTGGATCTTATTTCATTGGAATCATGTGTGTGTGTGTGATTCCGATAAAACATTTCTGATCCAAGGAACGAAAAATGGAAATTATTCCTTTTAATGTTAAGAAAAAGGTCGCTACAATATTTTTAATATATTCCATATATTCCATTGAAGCCAGCTATGAAAAATATGTGTTTCGATCATGATTTCAATGAAGATAGAGATTGGTGATGATTTATTGGTTTCGCACATACTATGTATGGGCATACCTCCATTGCAAAAATCCATAAGGGTTGGCACATGAATCAAAAGGAAGTTTATCTTGAGTGTAGAAACGTTTCTAAAGGAATTGCGGGAAAAAGTCAAAAGCAAGTCTTGTGAAAAATATTGAAGGAATGCTATAATGTCAGGAAAATATCCTCATGTAGTTTTATAAGAAGCTCATGTAAAAAACACAATAATCTCCCGAAAAAAGCTATAAGGTATTCCTTTATGAAATTCATGATGATCTTTATGATAAATTTTAAAAGCAACTCTTCAAGTAATTACAATAAAAAAAAAAAAAACTGAGGTGGGTTATTATATTTCGTTTATTCATCGGGGCATATGTTTATGGGCCATAATATTGCTGTGCACGTTTGAAATGCAAATATCAAATGCGGGAACAACAAACGCGGTATGATTTTTCTCAAGGAAGGCGAAGTCAAAATTTTATTTTCTTTGCTAGGGTGGCGGTGATTTGGATCATGGTTGTTAAGTATCCTTTGGTTGCTTTGTGTTACCGCATTTGAAGCCCAGTTAGCCAAGTTTTGCACGTCAAACGCAAACAGCAATAACACCAGTATCTTCAAACTTTCAAATGATTTTAGAACATTTAAAATAGTTAGTGAAGACTGAAGATTTACAAAACTCGTAGAAAACCATAAATTCATTTCAAAGCTTTTATGATCCATGCGAGAAGACTAAGTATTAATGTGGGACAAAATTTAGATTCTCGCTCCAGTCTACTTTTTGGATTGCATTTAGGTCCCATAACAACTGTACAAAAATTCAGCTCGATCGGAGAAACTATATTTTAGCGCCAGCCGTTCAAAGTTTGCATGGGATTTACTATGTGAAAAGTTACTTTTACAAAGAAAAATCGCCAGAGGTCGCCCATTGTCCTCTATAAAAATTCTGAACACAGACTTAGATAGGTATTTTTACGATAAAGAATATTGCCGAAGACCGCGAAACAATCCGACACTTGTGAAAAAAGTTATTCAATGAAAACCTATTGGCAAGGCGACGTTGATTAACACGTAAAGGAATAACAATAATAACAAAATCGGGCAAAATCTCCGAATAGTCTATGTCCAATAACTTTTTTCACAAGCGTCGGATTGCTTTGCGTTCTTCGGCAATGTTGTTCATCGTAGAAATACCTATCGAGATCTGAGTTCAGAATTTTTATAGAGGACAATGGGCGATCCAGAGTACCAGAGGGTTTTCTGAAGCGGGTTTGTTGAATCTTTGCATCTAAGATTTCCCCAAAGCAGAAAAAAAAATGAAAACTCATATTTCCGTTAAACATTTGAATAGAACTTCCGTTTAAAATATCGATCCGTTGTAGTATACTTAAATTATATATAATATATATATATATATATATATATATATATATATATATATATATATATATATATATATATATATATATATATATATATATATATATATATATATATATATATATATATATATATATATATATATATATATATATATATATATATATATATATATATCTATATATCTATCTATATATATATATATATATATATATATATATATATATATATATATATATATATATATATTTATGTATAATTCAATAATATATTCTTTTGTTATTTTTTTAGAACGGCACGAAAAACATGAACGAGCTCTACGATTCATTTCACTGTTGGCTGAAAGAAACTAATCACTACCTGAAGTGCCTGCAGGCTTGAATTTAATCTGTGTCCACTGCGGGTTCTCGGACTATCACCTCAAGCGCTCCAGTCGTTATGCTGCATCATTTTAAAGTTTTTGAAGCAATAAAAATGAAATAAATAATGTAAATTTATTTTATTTTGTTTGAAACATATCTTATCTTACTATCAAATCAAATTCCCTTCACTGGTTGATTAAATTGCTTAAATCGATCCCAAAACATATAAGACTCAATAACTTAGTCTGTGGGTAAAACCCAATTTAACATCATAACCATTATTTAAAAGCGAAAAAAGATTAAAAAGCAATTTAATCAACCATTGAGTAGAATTTGGGATCGCTTTTTTTCGCACGGGGGATTTGCGATCGCTATGATTACATAGTTTTTATATTACACCGCATCGATTACATCGTATTTTGTACGTTGAATATATTACATCGGAAAAATTACATCGGTCGCTTTCATTACACCAATAGCCCGCGAGTACGTCGGGCTGTGTAATATTACACAACCGAGGGAATGACTTGGTTGCAGCAGTTTCGATGTAATATTCAACAACTTTTTTTGCTGTGTAGTTACTTCGAGATGTTAACACTTGTGGATATAATTAGTTATGTTCTATGGACAAAACGTCGGTGTTCAAATCCAGAAACAGTACATTTTAACTCTGCTTAGTGATATCTTTTACGGAGAAACGTTTCAACAATCAAAAATGGCCGTCACAATGGCCGACTGGTGGTCCTATTCGCTTTTTCAAAGGCACTAATTTCAAGAAATAAAAGATCAACGTAGTTGATCTTCCTATTTTAAACTTTATGAAAGTGCATGAGACTAAAATAAAAATTGTTGTGTCCTTCGTGAGAATTGTGACATCAAAGTTCCATTAAAATATTGAACTTGGATTTTAAGATGCTTAATATCCTCAATTTCACAGATACAGTATACCGTGGTGCTGGCTAATCAATATGCAAGTTTACGCAATTCAAGACGAACAACAATCTGCGTTTTCTTTGCTTTGCAATATGTAACTTTTGGATAACATAAGATTATCATACCCCCAGGAGTTCTTTGAAAAATTCACCAATAATAAAATCATAGATTTCCTCAATGTTTCCCGGAAGATTCTTAGGTATTTCTACAAAAAGGTTCCAGAATTACTCAAGAAAATTTTTGGCATGTAAATGGAAGAAGTTCTTGCACGAATTCTATGACAAATTCCAGAATTAAGTTTTGGAAGTACTTGTGGAGAAAAAGATGTTTTTTTGTAGGATACTTGGATAAATTTATAAAATAATATTTTTTTTAACGGAATTCCAAGATACACTCATGGAGAAATGGCTACTATCATTCTACAACAATTCCAGTTTTAATCCTTGCATAAATCACAAAAGCAATTTTATGAACATTTTCTAGTCAGAAGGCTATTTGGAATAAGCTATGAATAAATTGCATAACTAAGTCTTGGGATATTTCTAAAAATATCATCTTTTTTTCAAAGCGAACCTCTAGAAATTCCTCCAGAGATTCATTTAGGCGTACTACCAGAAACTTCTGGAATACTACAATCTCTTGTAATTTTTGCAAGGTTTGCTAGAAAAGCGTCTTGAAGAATTCTCCCGATAATAACTTCAGAAAACTGGATGCATGTCCTCAACTCATACGATGAGTTTAGAGGTTTTAGCAGGAGTACTGCCTTTATCAGATCGTTTCACGGAATTATCGTTACGCTTCCTCATCCGATGTGAAGTGTTAAATTCATTGGTGAGGGGAAATTTTGAAAAGCTAATCGAATGAAATCCTCAAACAAAATTTATGACACTGTACTACTGGTACATGAGTCTGGAGGTTAATCCTTCATCCTTCAGGCCTCAGCTCCATTGAGGCTATACGTTCAATGAGGCCGGTAAAGCACTCCTCGTTTTTCCTTCGTGAAATACTATCTAAATTGAGTGCTTTATCAAATCACACCATCACCTTGGTATGGGTCCCTTCACATTGTTCGATACCGGGCAATGAGAAAGCAGACTCACTCGCCAAGGTGGGCGCTATGGAAGGCGATATTTATGATCGTCAAATTTCGCAATTGCTCGTCAGCAAACCCTGCCCAGTTGGCAATAAAAATGGGACAATGGTGACTTGGGTAGGTGGTTGCATTCCATTCTCCCTCAGGTGTCCAAGAAGCCGTGGTATAAAGGGTTGAACATGAGTCGAGATTTTATTAAGATAATGTGTCGGCTGATGTCCAACCACTACTCTTTGGGATCGCACCTCTATCGAATAGGGCTCTCAGACAGTAACCGTTGCGGTTGTGGTGCAGGATACAGAGACATCAATCATGTGGTGTGGTACTGTTCCGAATACGACATTGCCAGATCCGATTTATGTGAATCCCTCAGGGCCCGAGGGAAACCAGATAAGGAAGACATTAGAGATGTTCTGGGTAGGCTGGACCTAGAATTTATTATGCTCATTTACAAATTTTTAAAGCAAGTTGATGTCCTTGTTTGATTTCCTACTTTGGTTGTTCAGTCCACCTCGTCCTCCCTTTGGTTTTCGTCTGTCCGCCTTGTGTTCTCGGAATACGTTTATTTGTACCGTTACAGGTTGTCATGTCAACAACGCGAAACACTACATAACGCTGCTGAACGTCAACGAGCATCCCCTAAATCCTATCCTAAATCCCGAAAATTATTGTACTCCCTAACCTCGACCAAACCGCAAGTTTTACGGTTCCCTAAAACTAATATAGAACGTTAAGAAGCAAATGTGATTTTGTAAACAAAAAAATCAAATGAATTCGGCTCCGTTATGCCTAATGGCGCTTGAGCCTGAGAAATAAATGATTAAGTAAACAAAAAAAACTTCAGAAATTCATTATCGATTTATTTCGGATATTTAAAAAAATGACCACAATTTTTTGCATGTTTTATTCCAAAAGTTCGAGAAATTTTCGAAAATTCTCAAAGGAATTCACAAAGCTTTTCTCTAGTTTTTTTTTAGCTTTTTCATAGTGTCCTAAAGCCCTGTCCCAATTTCGGGCACCAAACGCTTAGGTTTAGGCCAGAAACACATGTTTACTGAATTTTTAAATAACTTGCATTGGTTCAAGTTCAACGAACATTTTTTTTCTACAGTTTCTAAGATTTTGTCACACCCCTTGGTTTAATTTCAAATTTTGAGTATATTTTGTATTCCGTGTCCCTTCTGAAATGGCCTATAGGATCTATAGGATCAACCCCAGTATTAAAACTAAAACCCCTGTGGTATTTTTTTTTTCGACAAAATGAACGTCAAACATGATTAAAAGTGTCAAGGTTCATATTTTGAACCTTTTTTGAAATCAAAGTTTAAATATGTTATAGCCGTTATTTGAGCTGGAAAAAATGCTAAAGTAGTTGCACCAACATGCTCTTTCGTATTATTAAATAGAATTTATTCAACATTTTAGGACCCAATTGATGATGACGATGGCCGCGCCACATATTTAAGACTGAATATGTTTTGGAACTAAGACATTTTTCCGAAAAAAAAACTTCTGCATAAATTCATAAAGAAATCCTAGAATAGTGCTTCCAATAATGAACAAGATCTGGGATAAATGCCAAAGTGTAGCTTAGCTTGAAGGAAGTGGTGTTAACAAAAATTAAAGAAGTTCATCAAGCAATCGTTGGAAGAATTATTGTGGAGTATTTCAAGAGCCCCCGGGTGAGAACTAGGCAATTGCTTATGCTGAAAAATTAATCGATTGGTCACTCGCTGTTGACAACCAATCGATTAAACTTTCAACCAGATTGTCTGGTTCTCTAGATTTGTGCTATGGAAAATTCGAGGTTTCGCTTCGATGCATCTTCACCTTGAATGCATTCGGAAGGCGAGGTGATCTTCGAGGAAAATGCTGTCTTTCACGAATGATGCTGCCATTAACTGCAGTTCAGTTGTTGACATGCTGATTTTGTCAGTTGTCGACACAGACTGCTGGATTATCAGCCGTTGCTGGGCAGATACGGGTTAATGAAATGGGTGTCAAAGTGTTTGTACCACAGATCCTCGGAATACTCGTGCCCAAAACATTGTAGAAGAATTCAAGCGGATTAGGTCAAACGTAATTAAGCCTCAATTTCAAAATATTGTACTTGTTTTACAATATGCTTTTCTTAAAGAAAGAGAGGACTAAGATGGCGGTCTGAATGTATTTTTTTTTCTTGTTTTAAAAACCTTGTACACCGTTCTAATTCAGATTCCCGATACTCAACTTTCTATGGGAAAAGTTTCAATTGAAATGTTTCAAAACTAGCCGATCAAAAGCTCTCAATTTAAGCTTTACCCATAGAAATCCAAGAAAATTTACAATAATCAACTAGTTTTGATGTTTTTCTAATGGCTTGTAGTGTTTATTAACTATTTTACTCTTCCAAATTTGCTTTTCACGAGCTGCCCGGAGTACGAATCAAAGCGTCCGGAATAGGAAGCAAAAGTGAGGTGGTATCCGGAATAAGAATCATGAAGAGGTCATACATTTCTGGGAATTCAAATTTATTCTAGTTGCGAAATTCAAATCTTCACCTACCATTCGAAAGGTAAGTGTTTTAATAGCATGATAACGCTGAGTTATCCTATAGAATGATTTAATTATTCAGTGCGCATCGTACCTTCGTGCTGTGCGTACACGAATTCTCTCTGCTCTTGGAAGTTTTCTTAAAAACTACCTAAAGCAATAAAACAGTACTTTTCAGTGCTACAAAAACAGTACTTTTCAGTGCTAAAATTAAAAACGGTACTTTTCAGTGCTACTAAAACAGTACTTTTCAGTACTATTTTTTCTACTATTGATCCCTTTACGATCCTTGTTTGGACCCGTGCCTTCGATTTTTCGTTGGACCCGTTGGCGAAAGCTAGCGGTGGTAATCCTACTTGGACACCGTCTTGGGAAAAAACCTTTCGAAGGTCACGTCTTCTTTCGTTTATTAATTAAACATGGTATCAACAACAAACAAAAGGAAGGGTGAATCTCTGAATTCACTACTTCCTTCCAAAAAAGTGGGTTTTAAAACTGTCACTACACGTGGCAAGAATGGAAGAAAGGACGCTTCCCCGGAATGCGAACTTTCTTCCAAGGGTGAAATGAATAATTGTATCGAAATGAGCAATCAGTTCGATGCTCTAGACAAATTTTCCGAACACCAAATCGAAGCAGCCTCTAGCCCAGGCTCTTTGATTCAAGTGAGGAAGCAAAGAGTGCCGCCTATCGTGGTCAGTTGTTCCGAATTTGGGGGATTTAGGCAGGAGATCTTGAACTCCATTAGGGGAATCAAGGTTTCCTTCCAAATCGCAAAGAAAGGAGACTGTCGCGTTTTGCCGGAAACTCTTAAAGATCGTGAGCTTCTTCTCATACATCTTGAAGAGAAGAAGCACAAATTTTTTACTTATGACGACAAAACTGAACGTTTGTTCAAAGTTGTCTTGAAAGGTCTCTCAAGTGAGTATAAATCACCTGAAGAGATCAAAAATGGAATAAATGATTTACTTGGATTTTCGCCAGTCCAAGTAATCATTATGAAAAAGAGAACCCAATCTGGCATTGTTCGGAAAGGGCTTTCTCAAGAATTTTATTTAGTTCACTTTAACAAAAAAGAACTTAATAATATTAAAGCTTTAGAAAAAGCAAAACTTTTGTTCGATGTCCGTGTGACGTGGGAACATTTCCAGAAACCTGGAGGAAATTACCAGAACCCCACTCAGTGCCGTCGGTGCCAAAAGTGGGGTCATGGTACAAAAAATTGTCGCATGGATGCTAAATGCATGATTTGCGGAGGTTCTTCTCACGCCAAAGACGTCTGTCCAGTGAAGGAAGATACCACCAAATTCATATGTTGTAATTGCGGGACTAACCATAAGTCCAATTTTTGGAATTGTCCTTCTCGCAAAAAGGTCATTGAGGCTCGTGCCAGGCAGATGAAAGATAATATCCGTTACGATAACGGTCGTTTCCGGAATTTGCCTGGCAGAGTATCGAACAATGCTCATTTTTCAGTTAACGATCGCTTGATCATGAATCATACCCATCAGGAAGATCATAATCATGCTCATTCACAAACAAATTTTAATCCGTCGGGTAGCCGTTCGAATCTTTCAATTTCGAATGTATCTACCCACGGTAAATCCTTTGCCGATATCGTAGCAGGAAATTCGAACTCCTCCCCTGTTCGATCCATGGGTACCCATTCTACTTGTTTCAAATCAAATGGAAAAAACCCTACCGCCACAGGTAACTCCGCTTCTTCGTCTACCGGAAATTCCAATGGGAAATCACATGACATGTCTGCCTCTGATTTTAATTTTCTAACTGAACAATTGAATCTAATGATTGATGCAATGTTCAAAGCCACCACTATGACTGAAGCAGTCCAAGTAGGTGTAAAATTTACAAATCAAATTGTTATTGGATTACGTTTTTCTAATGGATCCAAATAATAATTTAAATATTTTAAATTGGAATGCTCGTTCTCTGAATGGTAAAGAGGACGAGCTGTTTAATTTTCTTACGGTTAATAACGTGCATATAGCAGTTATTACCGAAACGTATTTAAAACCTGGATCTAAACTCAAAAGAGATCCTAACTTTTTTGTTTATCGTAATGATCGACTTGATGGGGCATGTGGGGGAGTTGCAATCATCATTCATAGGCGTATAAAACATCAACTGTTTTCATCATTTGAAACTGAAGTTTTTGAAACTTTAGGTGTTTCTGTTGAAACACAGTTTGGTAAATATACTTTCATAGCTGCCTATTTGCCTTTTCAATGCTCTGGGCAGCAAGTTAATTTGCTCCAAACTGACTTGCGTAAATTGACTCGCAATAAGTCAAAAATTTTTGTCATTGGTGACTTTAATGCCAAACATCGGTCATGGAATAACTCTCAAAGTAATTCCAACGGCAGAATTTTATTTGATGAGTGCTCTTCAGGATATTTCTCAATTCAATACCCTGATAGCCCCACATGTTTTTCCTCTTCTAGAAATCCATCTACGATTGATTTGGTCTTAACCGACTCTAGTCATCTTTGTAGCCAACTGATTACTCATGCTGATTTTGATTCTGATCATGTCCCTGTTACATTTCAAATATCCCAAGAAGCGATTCTCAATCCTATCAGCTCCACTTTCAATTATTTACGAGCCGACTGGAATATATATAAAACGTATGTTGACTCCAATCTTGATGTTAACATTTCTTTAGAAACTAAACTTGATATTGACAATGCTCTTGAAACTTTGACAAATTCCATTGTTGAAGCCCGGAGCATTGCAATTCCAAAATGTGAAGTAAAATTTGAATCCGTGATTATAGACGATGATCTTAAACTCTTGATCCGTCTTAAAAACGTGAGGAGAAGGCAATTTCAACGCACTCGCGATCCTGCTATGAAAATTATATGGCAGGATTTGCAGAAAGAAATCAAGAAACGTTTTGCTCAATTAAGAAACAAAAATTTTGAAAATAAAATTTCTCAATTGGACCCTGGCTCTAAGCCCTTTTGGAAATTATCGAAAATCTTAAAAAAAACCTCAGAAGCCAATACCGACATTGAAAGAGGAAAACAAATTATTACTAACTAATTGCGAAAAAGCTCAAAAACTTGCTATGCAGTTTGAAAGTGCGCACAATTTTAATTTAGGACTTACTAGTCCAATTGAAAATGAAGTTACTCAGGAGTTCGAAAATATTCTCAATCAAGAGAACGTTTTCGAAAATGCCTGGGAGACTGATTTGGAAGAAGTGAGAACTATTATTAAAAAATTCAAAAACATGAAAGCTCCTGGCGATGATGGAATTTTCTACATCCTCATCAAGAAACTTCCAGAAAGTAGCTTATCATTTTTAGTTGATATATTTAACAAATGTTTTCAATTAGCATATTTTCCTGATAAATGGAAAAATGCTAAGGTTGTTCCAATTTTAAAACCAGACAAAAATCCTGCAGAAGCTTCTAGCTATCGTCCAATCAGTTTGCTTTCCTCCATCAGTAAACTTTTTGAAAAGGTTATTTTGAACAGAATGATGGCCCACATCAACGAAAATTCAATTTTTGCCAATGAACAGTTCGGATTCCGCCATGGACATTCGACCACTCATCAACTCTTACGTGTAACAAATTTGATCCGTTCCAACAAATCTGAAGGCTATTCTACTGGTCTTGCTCTTCTAGACATAGAAAAAGCATTCGACAGTGTTTGGCATAAAGGTTTGATTGTAAAATTAAAAAAACTTTAATTTTCCAACATACATTGTTAGAATAATTCAAAGTTATCTGTCAAATCGTACACTTCAGGTTAATTATCAGAACTCCAGATCTGAAAGACTTCCTGTAAGAGCTGGTGTTCCTCAAGGCAGCATTTTGGGACCAATATTATACAATATTTTCACATCTGACTTACCTGAGCTACCTCAGGGATGTCAAAAATCTTTATTTGCGGATGACACAGGCCTCTCCGCCAAAGGACGAAGCCTGCGTGTCATCTGTAGTCGATTGCAAAAAAGTTTGGATATCTTTTCTTCATACTTGCAAAAATGGAAGATTTCTCCTAATGCTTCCAAAACTCAACTAATAATATTCCCACATAAACCAAAAGCTCTTTATTTGAAACCTTCAAGTAGACATGTTGTCACGATGAGAGGGATTCCAATAAATTGGTCAGATGAAGTTGAGTATCTAGGGCTCATGCTAGATAAGAATTTAACTTTCAAAAATCACATTGAGGGCATTCAAGCCAAATGTAATAAATATGTAAAATGTCTCTATCCCCTTATTAATAGAAAATCAAAACTTTGTCTTAAGAACAAGCTGTTGATATTCAAACAAATTTTCAGGCCAGCCATGTTGTATGCTGTACCAATATGGACTAGCTGTTGTAATACCAGGAAGAAAGCTCTGCAGAGAATTCAAAATAAAATTTTGAAAATGATTCTGAGGCTTCCTCCCTGGTATAGTACCAATGAGTTACATAGAATATCCAATGTTGAAACATTGGAACAAATGTCAAATAAAATAATTAATAATTTCAGGCAAAAATCGTTACAATCTTCTATTGCCACGATTAATGCGTTATATGTTTAGGTTATGTTAGGTTAAGTATATTAAAAACATTTTTTTTCTCTTATAAGCAGGTGAAATCAACTCACCTGTAAAAAAAAAACTGAACTGCTACGGCAAATGAAATGTAATATGTTGTTAACAAAATGTTAATTAAATCTTAAATTTGTTTTACCAAATTAGGATGATAGTGTTGTCAAATAACACAGAACACCTAGATATAAGAAATGAATGTAATGTTTGGAATGATACTAATAAAGATATTAAAAAAAAAAAAAAAAAAAAAAAAAAAAAATGATTTAATTATTAAGCTTGCAGATGACTTATACTTCAAAGAGACCTTAAGTGTCCGTAATATGAACCAAAACGGTATAACGTTTCAAGCAAAACACAAACCACAAATATTAGCGATTTTGCAATATGGCAGAGAATTGCTTCCATACAAGGGTAGAAGGCTTTGTGGAAAAACATTAGGCAACTTTGGCTCATAAATATTTGTTAGTGAACCCATTTGGCCGAACAGTTCAAGTCAGTTTTTCGGAAGAGATTTGTTTCTCAACATTTATAACAATCCCAGAAATATCGAGTTGAACCTACAAGCAATTTATTAAGAATAAAAATGTTACAATGCGTTTAAAAGTGATAAAGTGGTGATATCATTTCAATAACATGACCTTTTGTTTGACTATGTTTTAAATATCTATCATATGGCCAAAAAACATTTAAAAAATTTAAAAGTTAAAAAATGTGTTATATTACAATAAAAGCGATTTTTGCAATAAGCTGCAAAATTAAGATTATTTTGAGCCGAGTTGGATAAATAATACGAGTGCTGAAAAAATTTACACATGCTACCGTAAAATCGGGTGTACTTGATCAGAAGGGTGAAATTGATCATCCAATCACACGATTTTATTTATTCGTAATGGAGCACAAATATCAATGTAAGCTGCGGTAAATGAATGTTGTTTGTCGTAACTATTGTCAAATTGTGTGTTGTGAAGTTTTTTGAGTTAAAGAATGTTCATTACTATGAAAATAATGTAAAATTTTAAAATCATGCACGGTGCAGCATTGACAAACACCCATAAACTTTTATTTCTAAGCAAGGATTTGAACATAGTATAAACCTGAAAGTTTGTGAAGATGCTTGAGATATATCCCTAAACCAGATTTCATCACCAAAACTCGTACCAATTAGTTCAAATGGTTGAAATAATTGAATTTCTGTTAGATATCATCGAATTCCTTAGAAAATTGTATACATTTAGGCGTTTTCCGCGAAATTCTGAAAATTTAACTATTCGTTATTTATTAATATATTGCATTGTTAAGAATTTGACAAGCATATTCGGATTCAGGGAGCTCAATTTTATCATGTAGAGTTGTTTTGAAATCAAACAATAATGGCATTGACAAGTGATCAATTTCACCCCGAAATGAGATCCTGATTTTTTATTTTAGAGATATTTGTTAACACTAAAATGACATTTGTTAGAAAATTTCAGTACATGAGTCGATGAGGCTTACCTTCGTACTTGTTTTCCTGCATTTAGTTGTTTGGCATTGTTAACATTTTAGAAAACAGACTAGAAAAACCGTAAAAAATGATCAATTTCACCCGAAACTACGGTACTCGCTATTTTGTATTGTCGCGCGCTCACCAAATCGGAACGCGCGTGTGAGACACGCGACGTGTGACTCGTTCCCGACATAACTGTCATAATGACATATGTGGCGCTGCATTCTTACGCTTGGAGGTGTCCTTATTTCTGTCGGATCCATAATATTATTTTTGCAATTACGAAAATTATCGTTGTAGTTGAATTATTCAAAAAAAGCATCGATCCTATTTTCACTCAGAATTCTTCACCTGAATCGAATTCGGGTCGTCCAACTAATGTAGAATCAGAAGCCCGTCAGTGAGAAATCCAGAGCTCCCCAAACAGAACTGAATAGTACTCCTTTTCAGCTCCATTATAAGATAGTGGTTGTGGTAGCTAGAGTTGATTGATTGATTTATATGAGCGTGCATGTTTGATTTGAGCGTGCATGCTTTATATGAGTATGTATGCTTAGTCATGTATGTTTCATTTAAGCGTGTTAGAATTGACAGCTAGAAAGTTCGAAAAAGCGCGTATAGGGCTGAGCATGCATGTCTCGTGATCGAGACCTCAGTTCAAGCGTGTGCTAGAATAAGGGCGTAAGTCGCATGATCGATTTCTCTTCATCGATCTTCTCTTCTGTAAATAAAGGTGTCAAGATGAGGTTTTATTTACATTTTTTCGCTACTGACTGCTTAACAGCGATGCATTCTTGCGTCCTGAGGCAAAAAAAATGCTGACAAACATGCGTCTTGTCACCTTTATTCCCAGAAGAGAGGATCGATGAAGAGAAATCGATCATGCGACTTACGCCCTTATTCTAGCACACGCTTGAGTTTAGTGAAAGCTTTTGTGGCGAGCGGTTTTGCTGGTTTGTATTAAGCACATGCGTGTTTGGCCGAAAGTGGAGTGAAAGATCGGATTCGGATACTACAATCACGTTTCCAAAATTTGGCACCCTCGTGACCCCAGTACTACCCAGAATATCTCCGGCACGGTTCTGAATTGAGCAATGTCCATTTATGACAAATAACTGGTACCTTTTTAAAGTCAACTGAGGGTGGTTTTAAAAATCGAATAGAAATTGATGAAATGGAAACTAGAAACTAGAAAAATAGAAAATGAAACTAAACTGATATACATCGAAATTGCAAAAAATATATGTCTGTGTCAAGATATCCTTTGACACAATGCCTCATGATATGGTGAATAAAATGTTATAAAAGCATCGGAATTACAGTTGACAAGCACGTTTTGTAGAAAGATATATTTTAACCAAAAAAGACATACTTTACTCGGTAAAATTTTCCATTATCAGTCCCCTAATAAGTCTGAAAGATTGTGGTAACATACTATTTCAATCAGGCAATTTTTTTAAGCGGAATTTTGTCAAAAATGCATATTTTTGGAATACGTGTGTGCCGGGTGTAATGCCTTTGAAACAACACATATGACTAAAAACTAAGGTAAATGAAAAAAGATATAATCTTTACTTTGCCAAAACAAACTTTATAGATATATAAAACAGGATGTACACTGGAAATTAGAATTCATACATATGTACATCTTTTATCTACGATCATTTACTTTACTGACAGGAAATAGTAATCACCTTGTAGACATGGTATTGCTAATGAATTCGCAATGTACATTATACTGACGCATCATATGGTTTGTAGGTCCGTTTTGAATATAAAAAAAATACAAAAATTAAATTTAAAAAAAATTGTCATGTTCGGTGGAATTGCTCTGATAATAACACTCTTAATGATTTCACCGTATCCGGAGAATCTCCGGCGGAGATGCCAGTATGTCAAAAAATACTTCTTTCTCAAGTGATGCTTGTGGAATGTTTGGAAAAGGAAACTAGAGAGATGCAAACTGCATTGAATCACAAAGATCAGAAATTGAAAAAAATCAATTAATCAGGTTGCAAGACTACAGCGCGAATTATCGAACACTTAAGGAACATCAAAGCTCACGGTCACCGCACTTGCGTCCAATGATGTAAAGTGTAAATACTTCACAGGTCTTAAGAGTGGACGCGTTCTAAAACATTCAACCGTCGGTAATATCCAATTATTATTATTATTATTTTTTTTTTGAAGCGATTGATGGAATTTATCGTTTTATGAAGGAACTCGTACGGTTCCCGTCAAGGAGTGTTTTACGACAACACATGCCCTGAGCATTCAAAAATAAATATAAGGATGCAGTAACGATTATCATTGATTGCTTCGAGATTCCACCACCAAACTCAAAAGCAATGAAAGCTAATGCAAATGTTTTTTCTAATTACAAAAAACACAAAACTGTAAAAATGTGTAAAGTGTTGCTAAACTTTTTTTTTGTATTTTGTTCCTTTTCAATTTCAGGTTTGTATTGGAGTTAAGGTTTGAACGTAACATTTAGACAATAATTCAGGCAACATGACGTTCCTAAAAAAAACAAATGGCTTTCTCCTCATAAATATTTCAGAATGGTTCATTTCGTTTGACTTCAAAAATCAATACGCCAAAGTATTTAATGATAGCGTTGCTTAAATGAATCTGCATGATAATTTGTGAAAAGTATTTATGGTTAGGGTTCAACAAAATTTCCCCGTTTGCATCCTTAATAATGTATGGATTGTTCAACTAAGTCAAAACGGTTACCATGTCTTCAGAATCTCGTGCAGAATCTATAACATATTGGACTGGTAGAGAGTGTTGTAAATTATACCAAATTATACCATTAATTATTTCTTACCTATTTTTCTATAGAACAGCATTTCGGATTCCATCAAGTGCGAAAAGGGTTACACCAACGTGACTACATGCCTCCAATATTCCTATAGCACATCACAGTGTGCTGCTAAAATGCTCCCGTTTGTATGAACTAGTACCCATGGTCGCAATGTTTTTCGTTCAGCGAAAAGGAATGGTGCACTATGCCATGTACTACGTGAACATCCTTGATTTTCCGTCCCGAGACTTTTTTCAGCCAACCATTCTTGAAATACAGCACGGCGTCCAATCCTTTCGTACAATCCGTTGGTAATACCGTGAACGGATTTGTGTCCATATTCGGGTGAACGAGACGTTGAGTTGAGAGGCAAATCTGCTTCGCATGTTCTAACGGAGGAAGGGTCAACACCACAGATCTGAATTTTTTGTTGATATCGGTTAGTAGCTACCCTGGAGTCCTCCTGTAAAGCACTTTGAAGAGAAACATTAAGGAAATTATGTGATAAAATCATCTCGATTTGAAAATTATTTTCTTCTGCATCATCTTACCGTTTTCGATCTTCGACAGCTGGTTTTGTTTATTTTCCTCTAAGTTTCACTACTACACTCACCTTAGGACTCTTAGATTTGCTGTGTTTGTTGGTGCGCTTGACTCCATTATTCTGGTCGTAATGCTCTACTGGCGGACTGGTTGGTTGCCGAGGTCGGTCTTTCGATTCCGGTTGAGGGGGACTTCCGGTTCGCTAGTGCCCCGACGACCCGAAGCCGGTGGTCCCCGACAGTGAAACTAGCCTACTCCGATGTAGGGTACCTTGGTGGAGGAATATCTCCCGTAACCGATAACGTTACGCGTTGTTCATACTCCGTTGTTGACCTGTAGAGTGTCGAAGTAAGCCTACACTGAAATGAATTTTATTGTGGAAACTACTGAATCCATGGTAAGATTAAGAACTGCACCAACGATTTTCAACCGACTACATTAATCTGTTAACACTACCATAACATAGTCAACAAGAAAATATATTCTGTTTATTTAACCAGAGTCGTAGTATTTATGACTAGAAACATTCTAGATTTGACAAGTTTGGTATTCTACTCTTCACCATACTGTGTTGCACGGTGGGTGTCACGGATTGAAATACAATGCTGTGTAGTTGAGGCTACTATGAACATAGTCACATTTACTGCACTGCTCAGTGATTTTTACCATATTATAGTATACTTAACAGATTTTTGTAGTCGGTTGAAAATCGTTGGTGCAGTTCTTAATTCTACCATGGATTCGGTAGATTCTACAACAAAATTTGTTTGCGTGTAGCGATTCCGGTTCACTGGTGCTCCGACGACTCAAACCGGCGATACGCTCGTACTACTCAGAATAGCCCCCTGACGGTGGATCTACCCTACTCCGACGAAGATTTTCCCGGCGTCGGAAGATCTTCCAAACCGATGCTATCCGGGCAGATGTCGAGGTCGGTTCTGCGATTCCGGTGGAAGAAAGCTTTCGGTGCACAAGCACCCCGACGATCATTTGCCTGTTTGCTGTTTCGCGATCTACTCAACTAGTCCCCGGCGGAAGATCTAGCCTACTCCGACTCGATGGTGCTCGTTCAAGTGTCAGGGTCGGTTCTGCAATTCCGGTTGGAGGGTGACTTCCGGTTTGCAGGTGCCTCGACGACTTATTACCGATACTACCTTACGCTCGTTCAACTCGGTCTAATCCCTTACGGAGGATGTAGCCGCGTCCGATGGTCTGCTCTCATCTACCGATTGACTTGACGAGTGCCGTGGTTGGTCCGACGATTCCAGTGGAAGGTTAGCTTCCGGTTCATCAGCGCCCCGACGTCAAGCGTTGCTTGTTTCGCGGCTGTGCTCGACAGACGCAAAAAATAACTGCTTTCATCAGCACAAGAATAGAGGGAATAAATCTCCCGAACACCTAGTTGGGAAACACCACCAGGGGGACCCCACTAGTAAGCTGATAACTTATGGGAAGGGGAGTTAAAGTATGCTCCGGCTAAATTTAGCGCGCATCGCATATCCCTGAACCTGCTGCTACGAAACGCGAAAGAAGGAAATTTATCGATTATTTAATTGAGCGAGCACGAGTTTGTACGTGTGTGTATGTATGTCTGGGAATAAGTCACGGCCTCAACCGGCTATGATGACAACGATGCCACGACGGATTGGGAACATCCGGTGTGGGGTAGGAAGCGGGTCTCATCAAACATTGTTAAAGTGTGACCCAACCAATGTTCTCTCGCTCGCTTGACGGATAGGTTCGGAAGGAACAGCTCGATATGTGTAATAGGTTCAGCTGCTGGCTTCTACCTACCTAACATACAATCCCGTGTAAAAGTTTGTGGTCTGACCCTAAAAACATACGAAAATGTTTTGTCTATATCTCTTTGATAAAGTGTTAAATGTTAATCTAACTTCGTTGATATTTTGGACAAAACTGTTTTGAAATTTTGTTCAATAAATTTTTACTTAAAATTGTGTCAATTTTCAAAACATTGCACTTAAATAACATGGCTAATCAAAATCAGTTATTGTTTTATAGTTTGCTTGTCAAAAATTATGAGATTATGGTTCTTATGTCGCATTGTTAAAATTTTGGCCGACCAATACCAATAAAATTAGTCACGTTTTCAGTGAATTTTTTTTTAAATGTCTTAACTTCAAGTAAAAATTTAGTAAACAAAATTGAAAAACATTTTTGGTTAAAATACCTACGAAGTAAGATTAACTAATTGTCTTTAGAATCAGCCAATGAAAGTTTCAATTAGTCGTGATATCACAGAGATTTACGTTATGGGTGACCCCAATCTTTTGCACGGCAGCGTACGAGCTTTCCGATTTTATTTATGGGACTTGTTTCGTCCTCTGGTGGGCTGTGTATATTCGTGCTGGATTCATTGTTTTTACCATTGGTTGGCGCGAATTTTTATGAGACTACGGACTGGGCATGCATCTCTCCACTTAGTAGGTTAAGTGTGGTCTCATGTGTAGACTCAACTCTACCATCAGTCTCAGTTTGGGAGAGGGAGGGTACGGGGTGATCTAGTTTTTTTTATTACTCTTCGACAATGTTGCTCCATTGGTACATTATGTTTTCACATGCGGAGTATATATGTCAGTGTCATTGTTTACAGGATAATGAAACTGTCTTTGATTATGATGCTTTCACTTCGTATTCATTGATGACCAGTACAAGTAGATATTACCTCAATAAAATTGGAAAAATAAATCTACATCTGTAAAAGAAATTTCTGAACATTTGAACTCAATGTACAAAATATGGCACCATTGAAGTGTTGATGCAACTTAAAAGGTCTGTTTCATCAACCATTCGGAATGCACGTTACTCTATTTTGAATAAAAATTTTCAATTAACGACCCATAGTTACTTCGTTTATTGTAAATAAATTTGGAAGGAAGTAATCAAGGGGAATTAGAGCACACATTTTTAAATATTGAACTCTGTTAATAATTCGAACTCGTATCGATCCAGATGCTTTTAATGACAACCTTCGCCTCGTTGCCTCGAATTCCGATAATTTACGAGGTCCAGCCAGTGACCAGTAAACCGACAGCTCAGCAAATCGTTTATCAAAATGCCATATTTCATCATCACACAAATGACAAATTTACGCGAATGAGTGCATTTTCGTGCACCGCAGCGCTAAACACAAAGGTCACTAATTAAATTGATTTCCAACCACAATAGGGGAGACTGGGTAGACTAGAAATGGCGGATTTGTATAAGCTAGGGACAATTGATCACTCAACTTATATAAAGTCACTATATTCTTGGTGAAATGAAATGATATTTGATCATTTAAATTTCTAAGCAATGTGATACAGTGTGCCTCCTAATCATCATAGGAGATCTAAACGCTCAGGTTGGCCATGAGGAGGAATATCGACTATTAGAAAGTACAGCGATCACCGGCTGACGAACGAAAATGGGTTAGAACTAATTGATTTCGTCACCTCCAAGAATATGGCCATTTGTAGCACCTACTTCCAGCACAGTATTTCATACCGATATACCTGCAGCAGACAGAATCACAAATCGACCACGTTCTGATTGACGGACGACACTTCTACGACATAATTGACGTCAGGACCTATCGTGACGCTAACATCGACTCTAACTGATCTGGTGATGGTTAAACTACGCTCAAAACTACCCGTCGTTAACAGCGTACGGTACCGACGGCCGTCCCGGTATGACCCAGAGCGGCTTAAGCAACAGGATGTCGCAGCTGCATACGCGCAGCACCTCGAGGCTGCATTACCGGAAGAGAGTGAACTGAATGAAGCCCCTCTTGAGGACTGCTGGAGAACGGTGAAAGCAGCCATCAACGATGCAGCTGAGAGCAATGTCGGGTACGTGGGACCTAGTCGACGGAACGATTGGTACGACGAGGAATGTAGGCAGGTTCTGGAGGAGAAGAATGCAGTGCGGGCGGTCATGCACCAGCAAGGGCTGGCAGAACGTGATGCGTTATAGACGGAAACGGCTTCAGCAGACCCGCCTCTTTCGGGAGAAAAAAATGCCGCATGGAGGAGACAGAGTGAGAAGATGGAACAGCTGTGCCTTTCTCAAGATACTACACGTAAGTTCTATCAGATAAGCATCCCGCAACGGCTTCGTGCCGCGAGCCGAGATGTGCAGGGATAAGAATGGGAGCATCTCGACGGCAAGCGTGAGGTGATCGAAAGGTGGAAGCAGCACTTTGACGAACACCTGAATGGTGCAGAGAACACAGGCACAGAAGGTCAGAAGAGCGAAAGCGATGGCTACGTCAGCACAGCGGACAGTGGAAACCAACCAGCTCCCACGATGGGGGGCTGAAGGGCGACAAGCTAGAGTGTGAAAAATATCGTGCAATCACTATCCTAAACGCCGCCTACAAAGTGCTATCCCAGATTCTCTTCCGTCGTCCATCATCTATAGCAAACGATTTCGTGGGAAGTTATCAAGCAGGTTTCATCGACGGCCGCTCGACAACGGACCAGATCTTTTCCATGCGGCAAATTCTCCAGAAATGCTGTGAGTACCAGGTCCCTACGCACCATCTCCCATCGATTCCAAGGTGGCATACGACAGTATTGATCGTGTAGAGCTATGGAAATAATGGACGAGAACAGATTTCCCAGGAAACTCACAAGATTGATGAGAGCAACGATGGACGGTGTACAAAACTGTGTGAAGATCTCGGGCAAACACTCCAGTTCGTTCGAGTCTCGGCGGGGACTACGACAGGGAGATGGACTTTCGTGCCTGTTGTTCAATATTGCGCTTGAAGATGTCATGCGGAGAGCCGGACTTAACAGTCAAGGCACGATTTTCAAGAGATCCGTCCAATTGTTTGCTTCGCGGACGACATGGACATTATTGGGGGAAAATTTGAAACGGAGGCAGATTTGTTCACCCGCCTTAAACGCGAAGCAACAAGAGTCGGGTTAATGGTGAATGCATCGAAAACAAAGTACATGCTGGTAGGCGGAACTGAGCGCGACAGGGGCCCAAATAGCCGTAGCGGTAAAAGCGCAGCTATTCAGCAAGACTAAGATGAGGGTCGTGGGTTCGAATCTCACCGGTCGAGGATCTTTTCGGGTTGGAAATTTTCTCGACTTCCCAGGGCATCGAGTATCTTCGTACCTGCCACACGTTATACGCATGCAAAAATGGTCATTGGCATAGCAAGCTCTCAGTTAATAACTGTGGAAGTGCTCATAAGAACACTAAGCTGAGAAGCAGGCTCTGTCCCAGTGGGGACGTAACGCCAGAAAAGAAGAAGAAGGGTCCGCCTAGGAAGAAGCAGTGTCACGATAGACGGGGATATCTTTGAGGTGGTGGACGAGTTCGTCTACCTCGGATCCTTGCTGACGGCTGACAACAATGTTAGTCTGGAAATACGAAGTCGCATCATCAGATAGCCGTAGCGGTAAACGCGCAGTTATTCAGCAAAACCAAGCTGAGGGTCGTGGGTTCGAATCCCACCGGTCGAGGATCTTTTCGGGTTGGAAATGTTCGCGACTTCCCATGGCATAAAGTATCATCGTACCTTCCACACGATATACGCATGCAAAAAATGTCATTGGCATAGTAAGCTCTCAGTTAATAACTGTGGAAGTGCACATAAGAACACTAAGCTGAGAAGCAGGCTCTGTCCCATTGGGAACGTAACGCCAGAAAGAAGAAGAAGATCATCAGCGGAAGTCCTGCCTACTATGGGCTCCAGAAGAAACTGCGGTCAAGAAAGATTCACCCCCGCACCAAATGTACGATGTACAAAACGCTCATAAGACCGGTAGTCCTCTACGGGCATGAGACGTGGACTATGCTCGAGGAGAACTTGCAAGTTCTTGGGGTTTTCGAACGCTGAGTGCTAAGGACGATCTTCGGCGGCGTGCAAGAAGACGGCGTGTGGCGGAGAAGGATGAACCACGAGCTAGCTCAACTCTACGGCGCACTCAGTATCCTGAAGGTAGCTAAAGCTAGAAGGATACGCTGGGCAGGGCATGTAACAAGAATGCCGGACAACAGCCCTGTAAAGATAGTGTTCGCCACGAATCCGATCGGAACAAGAAGGCGTGGGGCGCAGCGAGCTAGGTGGATTGACCAAGTGCAGCAGGACCTGGAGAGCGTGAGTGGCAGTCGAGGATGGAGAGAAGCGGCCATTAGGGTGACCATCTCCTGAAGACTCAAAAACAGGACATTTTAAAATTTTCACATCTTAGGGTGCTTTGGAATTGGGGCTTTTCTCGGCCGATTTGTCTGAAACTTTGCAATAAGAAACATTTTAATACGATGCATGTTTTGACCAATTATGAGGTCAGTAGCTTTCAAAAAACCCCACTGCCAAAGTGATCAAAAGTACCAAGAATAGGATCCGGCCCTGCCTGTGCAAGTTCTGTTTCAGCTCAAATTCCAAATATGACTCATATTCTTTATTCCCAATAGCATTTTCATAGTTTTTCCCTCAATTTGTCATGTAAAATCACGAGACACTTCTGATTAGCAGGTATGAGTAGGAAAAGTGTACCAATTATGGCCATAGTGGTTCCCTATTTGGCCATACGTGAAATTTCGATAACTTTCACATTTTAAATCTTTTTGAATGCTTAAAAATCAAGATATATCTTAAAGCTTACAACTACAACACACAAAATCTTTCAAAATGTGAAAACATTTAAGTTATCCCGTATGGCGAAATAGGGAACCACTATGTCCATAAATGGTACACCTACCCTATATGTACAAATTCTTAAATACAGGTGGTCTTTTGATAAGACAAAAAGAATCTTTTAGAAATCTGCCGAGGGTCTCAAAATATTAATTTAGATATCCCACGAAATCCTGTAGATTATTGCAGCGAATTCCGATGATTTTAGTGTATAAGCATGATTTCTCTAAGTAATAATTGAGAATGTCAAAAACAGCCTAGTATATTTCAAAGAGTCTAATAAAAACTTAAATGAAATCCACCTAGAACCTTAAGACATAATGCCAGGAAATAACGGTATCATTCCTCGAATCGTGGTTATACAGAAAGTATGCTTAAAATCTTTTTAAAAATTTCATAAAGAAGCTTCCGCTAAGTTTCCATAAAGATTTCGAAAAAAAAAATCGGTAAGGATCTCACCAGGAATTCATGGAGTTCTACAAAATTCAATCAAAGTTTTTGGGAGAAATCCGTCAATTTTCTTCGGAAACCGACCGTTTTTTCTACACGATTCTCTGAAACATTCGTAAAGGATCTCTCTAGAAACTTTGATTAGACGTGGTGTGCAGCACAAGATGTTAGGTGGAGGAAATCCCTCTTTACAACAAAATATTGAAACGAAAATAAGAAATCCGGTAGTTGCTTCTATCTGTGCTGAGCAGGACAAATCTTAAAATATGAAAAATAAATCAGGACGCATCAAACGAAACTCACAATCAGGACATGTCCTGCTAAATCAGGACGGGTGGTAACCCCTTTTCTCAGTAATACATGAACATTGCGGGAATCCGCTACCTGTGTTTTAAGGTACCGTAAAACGGGGGTAACTTTGACAGTTTTTCAAAGAGAACTTGAATATTTATGCATGCTGGTTCAAAGAATTATAATTTATATTTTTAAAACAAGTTACTGGCATCCTAGCTATCGATTGCAGTCGATAGATTGCCAAAAGATTTATTAGGAATGGATGTATAAATTTTCATATAATCAAAAGTTGGTTTTCTGTTTTGGGGGAACTTTGATAATGGAGTATTGAATCGAACAAAATTGAATGAATATCAAACATTTGTAGGGCATTGCATACCTCTAGGCGTTTAACGTTATATGGAAATTTCTGACTTAGATTACAAAAATGGTCCCAGTTTGTGAAAATGCTTTTTCGCTAAGAGATTTGAGACCGTATTCAAGTTCTATGATAACTAGGCTATCAAATATAAGTGGCCAACTATTCAAAACTACATCAAATAGTGATCGTAGAACAGATTGTTTGTAAGCGTTTCGAAAATGCTAAAATTGTGGTAAATTTTTAAAATTCGTATAAAAGCCTCAAATGTTCTTGAATTCGAATGAAAACCGCTCTTACATGAAGTGTCATACTAATATTTTTAGTTTTGCATTCGTTTTGCTTACTGAATAACATAAATTATGATATTTCGTTTAGTATGTAAGTGGGTTACGCACTATCAAAGTTACCCGCATTATCAAAGATACCCCGTTTTACGGTACTTTGACAGTTACCATGCCTGATTGGAGCATTTCAGTTTCAATGGTTTTCTTTTTTATACAATACATTTACGTAACTGAACGCGACAAATTTCATCAACACTAGACATCACACTGACACACTGCACAATGGTCGGGCTCCATATAAAGGGGCGGCCAAAACTTTAAAAACTTTTTTTGAGATTTTTATGTTTATTATCATTTTAAATATACCTCATGTATTATATTATTATGATCCTCAATTTAAATTGACTAAAATTTGAATTTCTATGACATTTATGACGGCAAACTGGCTGAATCAAAAATTGAAAAATGTTAAAATAAATAAAGTACAAAATTTATAATTTAGGAATGCAATATTTTCCCAAAATTAACACTATCTGAAAGCTTATGGTTTAACACTTTTATAGAGCATGAGGATGAAAAAAATATTTGGTTGAAGTTTAATTCTATTCAATATTACACTGAGTAATTTTGATGATTTTTAACATGAAAAACAACTCTTGTCGCATCATGTCGCCCCGCCATTCGAGTAGGCTGTTGAAAAACCTTGAATTGTCCCATACGAAATGACAGTTTCGTAGACGCTCGTTTTTTTCCGATTTTCTCGGAGAATATCCTGTGATATTTATACACACGAACACGTCGGAACCCTTGAAGAACAAATCGGACAAAACATTATTCAAATCCATTGACCCGTTCTCGAGCCATTTCGTGACATACAAACACCACTCCATTTTTATTTATATAGATAGATAAATCAATTATTGTATGATGCTATGAGATGAATTAAGAGATTATATCAAGTATGTGGTAAACACATTAGGGAATATTACACACATTTGTTGGCTTTGGAAAGGGCCGATTGAATTGTTGAATTTGCGTAACACGGACACATTTTGGCGGCTTTGGTCGATTTTCTTCAGCCATCTCGAACAAATTAAGGAATATTACACAATCAACTCTTTAAAACACATTTGTTGGCTCTGAAAAAGGCCGATTGAATTGTTGAATTTGCGTAACACGGACACATTTTGACGGCGCACTGGTTGCAATCCTACTCGCCCGATGAGGTTTGCGGTGGCGATGATGATGGGCGCTTTAACAGCGGCTTCAGTCGCGGCGGCGTGTTGTTGTTCCATTGAAAACTGAATTGAGAATGCGAAAGGCACTCGAGACTTGCTCGCCGACCATGTTCACAATCTGACGAAGAAGAATGAGCGAAGAAGCAGGAATCGGTCTGTTTTTTATAGTGCGAAGCGGAACGCAAAAGAAGCGTGGAAAACTGCTTGCACGTGATTGGTTGCGTAAGAAAGGGGTCGACATTTTCCCAATTTTCAAAAGTTTATTGTCAATAATCAATAGTTTTCTCTCCATTCGAGGAAATTGTTGTATACATTTCCGATCGATTGGTGGGAAAATATTGAAAATCTATCTATAAATGAGTGAGTTATTAGCGTTCAAAATCTTACATAATTTCGTGACGGTCGCAAAATTTTAGATTTTCAATTGACACCCAGTATATTGCCGTAAGACGTAGTTAACGTCAAAAATCCTAGGTACATTCGATTTGCACAATCTGCTGGTTGAGACATAGCGTGCTCCTGACGATGATGGACATTCATCAAGAATATTCCAAAGAGAAGTTTGTAATTTTTGGTTGACACATATAACAAATGTTTATAGTTGGCAAATTTTCCTGATAAATGGAAAAATGCTAAGATTTAAAATGTCCATTTCCCGACTTTTTTGCAAGGTATGTCCCGGGAAATCCATACTTGTATTTTTGTTTCAATGAAAGTTCGATAATACATTGATTTTTTAATGATTTTCCTAGATAAAGTGATTAAGTGTTCACACACTATTACATAGAACAGTGGTCATATATTTTTATTTGATGAAGTAACTTAACAAAAATCAAAGTTCAATTCGTTTTATTACAGTATTTTTTCCGACATTCTTCGTAATATTAAAGAAAGTTTGCAAAACTTCAAAGTCATAATATTGAAACATTTTGATCAGACAATAAAAAAGTCGTTAAAACATTGAAGGACAAAATAATCGATTTAAGATCACTGAACTGCTCATAACTGCTATTTGTAACATTCGACAAAAGTAGGCATTGAGTAAATGGAACACCAAGTTATGGCAGTTACCAAGAACTCAAAAGATTAGCACTTTTTAAGGCTGAAATTTTGTACAACTCGTATCGTATATTGGGTGAATAATCAGAAAATAATTCTGATAGAAGTTTGTTTGCTACTACATTACAAAGCTCATGCATAATCTCAATGTGTCTGTTATGCGGTAACAATTACAAATGTGACAAAACAACTTGGTGTTTTTTTTTTCGAATTTTCTAGAACAAAATTACAGATTTTAGTAAGTTGATCGAAAGTATACATCATTTGATGACTCTCACGAATTAACTTGAAATTGTCAAAAAATGTCGAATGTGACTGATATGCAGTTATGGGCAGTGAAGGTATTCATCAAATCTCACATGAACTTCGAGAACCCCGGGATTCCCGGGATTCTTCTTCTGTTTTAGGCAACAATGACGCCTGCCACATCAAAATGCAGACCAATGTGGGGAAGGAAGTGCACTTGATGTTGCATTATTACTGGCCCATAGTAAACCCCTGCATCTACGCCAGTTTATAGGCCTTTTCACAAGACTTTTCAAATCATCTGATTCGGAAGCTGTTTGACAGTTCTTGTTCGGAAATGACAGGTTCGTGTGTGCACCGCTCTTCGGCAGATGTAAACAAATGTATGCACGGAGCTGTCACATGAAAAGGCCTATACGTACCCGAGCAAAGCTTGAGATCATATTGAATTTTGATTTTGTGATATCATAGATTTTGATAACTCAGTTTGTTTTCATTTTGGTCGTTTTAACGACTGAAAACAAGATATGTTTTCAACTTGCCTGTTTTTTGATATTGGACTTTGCTCAGGTAGGCACACATATAAAGACGTAACTCTTAGAACGAATTTCTTTAAAATCCATTGCCATTGTTTACACATCGTCACCCGTTGAGCATTTTGAACGAAATACTGTTTCATACAATAAGACCTGCAGATGGCGGTAGTGTGAACGTCATACACAAAGAAAAACGGCGCGCCTCTGGTTGTGAAATTTGTAACATTCATAGTTAGATTTTCTTTCGTCATTCGTTGAATTTTCTTATCGAAAACATACTGTAGATCAATATTTAACTGAAGTTTCGGTTTTTACCGAACAAACGTAAAAAAAAAACCTGTAACCAGTGCACAATGGTCGGAAAAAAATGAAGTTTGGCCAAAACTAGTGTTATTGCCTTAATCGATGAAATATGTAAACCTAATATGTTATTTAGCGTTTTTTTATGTTTCCGAAGGGGTTATTCACATATTACGTAACATTTTTGAAAAAGGTTTTTTCATTAAAAATGTTATCAAACTGGGCTGAAAGCACATTTTTTGTTTGTATTTGACCGATTTTGATCAAAATGTGTATGAACAGTGATGAAATATATTTTAAATAAACTTTGCATGAAAAATATCTTCAAAATATATGAAAATATTGAATTATTCAAATAGCTTCTTCTTCTTGGCATTAACGTCCCCACTGGGAACGAAGCCGGCTACTCAGCGTAGTGTTCATATGAGCACTTCTACAGTTATTAACTGAGAGTTTACTTTGCCTGAATTGCCATTTTCGCATTCGTATATCGTGTGGCAGGTACGATGATACTCAATGCCTAGAGAAGTCAAGGAAATTTCCATTACGAAAAGATCCTGGACAGACCGGAATCGAACCCAGAAACCTTCAGCATGGCTTTGCTTTGTAGCCGCGGACTCTAACCACTCGGCTAAAGAAGGCCCCTCAAATAGCTCTAACTTGCAAATCAGCAAATTTCTGCAAAAAATTAAAACGTTTTTTGTAAGATCTAAGGATGCATTTTGATGTGCAATATT
>NW_018734655.1:0-46009 GCF_002204515.2 Aedes aegypti
AAAGTCCTCAATGGTAAAGGACTGAGACGAGACTCGCGAAAGACAGTCTTTTTTATACTGTGATGATGATTTTTCATACTCTGTGTCATGCGAAAGTTGAACGGCTCACATGAACATCACAGCAGTTGTCATCACACCGAAGTTTAAATAGTTGAATAAATAAGTGAAATTTCAATGCCATCAAACGTAGCATTAGACATTAGAAATAACTAGTGTAGTGTTTAGATTTATCAGTATCTTTGGAGAAACTTCTCCGATGACTGAGGTTTTTAATGATCGTTTGTTTGGAATACAATACTTTTCACTTTTTCAGCCATTAAAACGACTGGCTGCATTTGACGTTTCGCGCAGCAGAATCTGGGCTACAAATGCCGTTGATATTTTTTCCTCTCCGCGAGGTGTGTCACTTTTATTCTTCTGCTTCTTTCTCTCTAATTGCCCATTGCACGGTGACGTCATCAGCAACTCGCTCTCTTTCCCTCCTTCGGGAAAATCTGAAAACAACGGTGCCAGTACCTATCAAAGTTGACTGGTACTGGTACCAATGTGTTTCAAGTTTTGTTCAAGAGCGAAAAGAGAGAGAATTACGGTCCCGTGAAATGCCTATAGATACTTTTGAAAGTTTGAACAATTATAAATTGAGAGACTTTCTCTTTGTATAGACTGTATGTGTACTTTCTTCTTTTTTTTTTTTTCTGTCGTTACGTCCTTGTGCATAATATAACCCAAAAATAGTGGACGTTTCCCTACAGAGAATCAGATTCAAATAAGAGGAAAGCACTTATTTTCCACCCACAAGAATTCTATGCATTTTGTTTTTGGGTTCTCACACAAAGAATGCCAAAATTGATATGAATGGGTCGATAATTAGTGAAGGGTCGCAAATTGGCACGGCACACACAAAACAAGGCAGTCTCTTTACTTGCGTAAACATCAAATTTAATTGAAACGTGGTGACGTCATTCCTATCGTAGCATATACGATCTGGATTACTAGATTATTTTTGCTACATATTTGTTCGAGGTGGATAGGAATTACGTCATCAAGTAGCTGTTTCAAGTAACTTTTCGGAATATATAACTTTATCAATATTGTAAACCATGGCAAATTGGTGCTTTTCTCCCAGTTTTTTTAAGTAGTGCCCATTTGACTAATCTTCTACTAGTATCCTCGGATGAATAATAAGTTCATAATAAGAACTTAGCTGAATTGATTGAAATTCTCCCAAAGTTCGTTACAGACTTCTTTAAATTTCGGGAATAATTTGATAATGATATCGTAAGGCATGTTATGGATTTAGGCCAAAAAAGCATTATTCGTAATATATGTATTTGCGCCCGTTTTGCTAGTTTTGTCAATAGAGTTACCTCATCGCAACCGGGCTTTCCCTACTCCAGATAAATATCGATAAAGAAACTTGTTTGGGGCCTTCCGTTGCCTAGTGGTAACGTTTCGCTACTGAAAACAAAGTAATGCAGGAAGCTCTTAGTCAATAATTGTAATAGCAGAGGTCGAATGGAGGCTTTAGAGACAAAATGTCGAAAGATAAAACGCCGAAAGACATAAGTCGAATGCCTAAACGTCAAATCCAAAAAATTCGAATGGGACAAAACGTCGAAAGTAGTAAAAGTTCAAACAGCCGATTCGGATTGAATTCCGGATTTCTGTTTTCGCATTGTGGTCAATGAATTGTTCGTTTGGTTCATAGCGAATACATTTATTCTTTTCGGAAGAGAATCATTCTTTCGAAAAAAAAAAATCGTTTTCTTTCCAATTTTCTCTTTTTGACTTTTTGTCATTTCGACATTTGTCACCGTTACCCGGTTGGGTTTAGGGACAAAATGTCGCAAGACAAAACGTCGAATGCAAAAACGTCGAGTCCCAAACGTCGAAACGACAAAACGTCGAAAGCGACGAATTTTCAACATTGGTTTGCTAGATTTAATTTTTTTCACATCGGGATCGATTAAATATGCTAAGAATGACATTTGAGTACCTTAATGAATTATTTATTCTTTGCAAAGAAAATTATTGTTCCAAGAAAGTTCGTTTCCATCAATTTCTTTCTTTTCGAAGATTTGCCCCTTCGACGTTTTGTCATTTCGAAGTTTTGGCATTCGACGTTTGAAACTCGACGTTTTTGTCTTTCGATATTTGACACCCAGCCCCGGGTAACTTTTTGCAGTACCAAGGGATCAAAATGCAGTACTAGAAGTGGTATTCATTCTGTACCCAGACCCGACTACTATTTATCCATTCGGTTTGACAGATCGCAGCACACTTTTCAAAAGCATTCTAGATTTAACTCTTTTACCTTGAGTGCCATAAAATTTTGAATAACTGCAAGCAAAGGGGGTCTTTATTTCATCTTTGGTAAGAAGGGTTGGGCGACAAAACGTCGAATTCCAAAACTTTTGGATGCCAAAACGTTGAAAAGACTAAACGTGGAAAAGGGGAATTGCCCGGAAATGAAAAATTTAGTGGGAGAATGATTCTCTTATGAGAGAATAAAAAAATCGACGTTTTGTCTTTCGATATTTTGTCTCTAAGCCCTGTAGAAGTGCTCTTCGAACATTGGTTGTCAGCCTACCTGATTATGCGGACTGATTTTGTTTTTGTCCCTAAACCTTGGAAAACGGTTGGGTGACAAAATGTCGAAGGACAAAATTATGAATTTCAAAACGTCGAATGCCAAAACGTCGGAGGGAAAAAACGTCAAAAAATAAAACGTCGCAGTGCGCATCGTACCTTCGTGCTGTGCGTACACGAATTCTCTCTGCTCTTGGAAGTTTTCTTAAAAACTACCTAAAGCAATAAAACAGTACTTTTCAGTGCTACAAAAACAGTACTTTTCAGTGCTAAAATTAAAATTGGTACTTTTCAGTGCTACTAAAACAGTACTTTTTCAGTACTATTTTTTCTACTATTGATCCCTTTACGATCCTTGTCTGGACCCGTGCCGAATTTTCCGAACACCAAATCGAAGCAGCCTCTAGCCCAGGCTCTTTGATTCAAGTGAGGAAGCAAAGAGTGCCGCCTATCGTGGTCAGTTGTTCCGAATTTGGGGGATTTAGGCAGGAGATCTTGAACTCCATTAGGGGAATCAAGGTTTCCTTCCAAATCGCAAAGAAAGGAGACTGTCGCGTTTTGCTGGAAACTCTTAAAGATCGTGAGCTTCTTCTCAAACATCTTGAAGAGAAGAAGCACAAATTTTTTACTTATGACGACAAAACTGAACGTTTGTTCAAAGTTGTCTTGAAAGGTCTCTCAAGTGACTATAAATCACCTGAAGAGATCAAAAATGGAATAAATGATATACTTGGATTTTCCCCAGTCCAAGTAATCATTATGAAAAAGAGAACCCAATCTGGCATTGTTCGGAAAGGGCTTTTCTCAAGAATTTTATTTAGTTCACTTTAACAAAAAAGAACTAAATAATATTAAAGCTTTAGAAAAAGCAAAACTTTTGTTTGATGTCCGTGTGACATGGGAACATTTCCAGAAACCTGGAGGAAATTACCAGAACCCCACTCAGTGCCGTCGGTGCCAAAAGTGGGGTCATGGTACAAAAAATTGTCGCATGGATGCTAAATGCATGATTTGCGGAGGTTCTTCTCACGCCAAAGACGTCTGTCCAGTGAAGGAAGATACCACCAAATTCATATGTTGTAATTGCGGGGGCTAACCATAAGTCCAATTTTTTGGAATTGTCCTTCACGCAAAAAGGTCATTGAGGCTCGTGCCAGGCAGATGAAAGATAATATCCGTTACGATAACGGTCGTTTCCGGAATTTGCCTGTAGAGTATCGAACAATGCTCATTTTTCAGTTAACGATCGCTTGATCATGAATCATACCCATCAGGAAGATCATAATCATGCTCATTCACAAACTAATTTTAATCCGTCGGGTAGCCGTTCGAATCTTTCTATTTCGAATGTATCTACCCACGGTAAATCCTTTGCTGATATCGTAGCAGGAAATTCGAATTCCTCCCTGTTCGATCCATGGGTACCCATTCTACTTGTTTCAAATCAAATGAAAAAAAACCCTACCGCCACAGGTAACTCCGCTTCTTCGTCTACCGGAAATTCCAATGGGAAATCACATGACATGTCTGCCTCTGATTTTAATTTTCTAACTGAACAATTGAATCTAATGATTGATGCAATGTTCAAAGCCACCACTATGACTGAAGCAGTCCAAGTAGGTGTAAAATTTACAAATCAAATTGTTATTGGATTACGTTTTTCTAATGGATCCAAATAATAATTTAAATATTTTAAATTGGAATGCTCGTTCTCTGAATGGTAAAGAGGACGAGCTGTTAATTTTCTTACGGTTAATAACGTGCATATAGCAGTTATTACCGAAACGTATTTAAAACCTGGATCTAAACTCAAAAGAGATCCTAACTTTTTTGTTTATCGTAATGATCGACTTGATGGGGCATGTGGGGGAGTTGCAATCATCATTCATAGGCGTATAAAACATCAACTGTTTTCATCATTTGAAACTAAAGTTTTTGAAACTTTAGGTGTTTCTGTTGAAACACAGTTTGGTAAATATACTTTCATAGCTGCCTATTTGCCTTTTCAAATGCTCTGGGCAGCAAGTTAATTTGCTCCAAACTGACTTGCGTAAATTGACTCGCAATAAGTCAAAATTTTTTGTCATTGGTGACTTTAATTCCAAACATCGGTCATGGAATAATTCTCAAAGTAATTCCAACGGCAGAATTTTAATTTGATGAGTGCTCTTCAGGATATTTCTCAATTCAATACCCTGATAGCCCCACATGTTTTCCTCTTCTAGAAATCCATCTACGATTGATTTGGTCTTAACCGACTCTAGTCATCTTTGTAGCCAAATGATTACTCATGCTGATTTTGATTCTGATCATGTCCCTGTTACATTTCAAATATCCCAAGAAGCGATTCTCAATCCTATCAGCTCCACTTTCAATTATTTACGAGCCGACTGGAATATATATAAAACGTATGTTGACTCCAATCTTGATGTTAACATTTCTTTAGAAACTAAACTTGATATTGACAATGCTCTTGAAACTTTAACAAATTCCATTGTTGAAGCCCGGAGCATTGCAATTCCAAAATGTGAAGTAAAATTTGAATCCGTGATTATAGACGATGATCTTAAAACTCTTGATCCGTCTTAAAAAACGTGAGGAGAAGGCAATTTCAACGCACTCGCGATCCTGTTATGAAAATTATATGGCAGGATTTGCAGAAAGAAATCAAGAAACGTTTTGCTCAATTAAGAAACAAAAATTTTGAAAATAAAATTTCTCAATTGGACCCTGGCTCTAAGCCCTTTTGGAAATTATCTAAAATCTTGAAAAAACCTCAGAAGCCAATACCGGCATTGAAAGAGGAAAACAAATTATTACTAACTAATTGCGAAAAAGCTCAAAAACTTGCTATGCAGTTTGAAAGTGCGCACAATTTTAATTTAGGACTTACTAGTTCAATTGAATATCAAGTTACTCGGGAGTTCGAAAATATTCTCAATCAAGAGAACGTTTTCGAAAATGCCTGGGAGACTGATTTGGAAGAAGTGAGAACTATTATTAAAAAATTCAAAAACATGAAAAGCTCCTGGCGATGATGGAATTTTCTACATCCTCATCAAGAAACTTCCAGAAAGTAGCTTATCATTTTTAGTTGATATATTTAACAATGTTTTCAATTAGCATATTTTCCTGACAAATGGAAAAATGCTAAGGTTGTTCCAATTTTAAAACCAGACAAAAATCCTGCAGAAGCTTCTAGCTATCGTCCAATCAGTTTGCTTTCCTCCATCAGTAAACTTTTTGAGAAGGTTATTTTGAACAGAATGATGGCCCACATCAACGAAAATTCAATTTTTGCCAATGAACAGTTCGGATTCGGCCATGGACATTCGACCACTCATCAAGTTTTACGTGTAACAAATTTGATCCGTTCCAACAAATCTGAAGGCTATTCTACTGTCTTGCTCTTCTAGACATAGAAAAAGCATTCGACAGTGTTTGGCATGAAGGTTTGATTGTAAAATTAAAAAAAAACTTTAATTTTCCAACATACATTGTTAGAATAATTCAAAGTTATCTGTCAAATCGTACACTTCAGGTTAATTATCAGAACTCCAGATCTGAAAGACTTCCTGTAAGAGCTGGTGTTACTCAAGGCAGCATTTTGGGACCAATATTATACAATATTTTCACATCTGACTTACCTGAGCTACCTCAGGGATGTCAAAAATCTTTGTTTGCGGATGACACTGGCCTCTCCGCCAAAGGACGAAGCCTGCGTGTTATCTGTAGTCGATTGCAAAAAAGTTTGGATATTTTTTCTTCATACTTGCAAAAATGGAAGATTTCTCCTAATGCTTCCAAAACTCAACTAATAATATTCCCAGATAAACCAAAAGCTCTTTATTTGAAACCTTCAAGTAGACATGTTGTCACGATGAGAGGGGTTCCAATAAATTGGTCAGATGAAGTTAAGTATCTAGGGCTCATGCTAGATAAGAATTTAACTTTCAAAAATCACATTGAGGGCATTCAAGCCAAATGTAATAAATATGTCAAATGTCTCTATCCCCTTATTAATAGAAAATCAAAACTTTGTCTTAAGAACAAGCTGTTGATATTCAAACAAATTTTCAGGCCGGCCATGTTGTATGCTGTACCAATATGGACTAGCTGTTGTAATACCAGGAAGAAAGCTCTGCAGAGAATTCAAAATAAAATTTTGAAAAATGATTCTGAGGCTTCCTCCCTGGTATAGTACCAATGAGTTACATAGAATATCCAATGTTGAAACATTGGAACAAATGTCAAATACAATCATTAATAATTTCAGGCAAAAATCGTTACAATCTTCTATTGCCACGATTAATGCGTTATATGTTTAGGTTAAGTTAGGTTAAGTATATTAAAAACGTTTTTTTTTTCTCTTATAAGCAGGTGAAATCAACTCACCTGTAAAAAAAAACTGAACTGCTACGGCAAATGAAATGTAATATGTTGTTAACAAAATGTTAATGAAATCTTAAATTTGTGTTACCAAATAAGGATGATAGTGTTGTCAAATAACATAGAACACCTAGATATAAGAAATTAATGTAATGTTTGGAATGATACTAATAAAGAAATTAAAAAAAAAAATAAATAAAAAAAATAAAACGTCGGAAGTACAAAACGTCGAAAAGAAAGAAATTGATGGAAACAAACTTTATTGGAAAAATGATTCTCTTCTCAAAGAATGAATAATTCGACGATTCCAAATCGCTGTTGGAATTTTACTGCTTTCGATGTTTTGTCCCTTCGACGTTTTGTAACCCAACAAAAAAAAGGTTTAGGTACAAATTGTTGGAAGACAAAACGTCGAAAGACAGAACGTCGAATGCCAAAACGTGGAATCCTAAAACGTCGACGGTTGGGTGACAAAACATCGAGAGACAAAATGTCGAATTACATGACGTGAAATGCCAAAACGTCAAAGGGACAAAACGTCGAAAGGACAACACATCGAAAAGAGAAACTTGGAAGAAAACGGAAATGTATTGAACGTGATTCTCTACCAAAAGAATAAATAATTCACTATGTGCCAAACGCACATTTCATTGACCACGATGCAATCTGGAAAACAACTTAAAATCGCTGTTGAAATTTAACTACTTTCGACGTTTTGTCTCTTTGATGTTTTGTCCCTTTCAACGGTTTGGGATTCGACGTTTCGGCATTCCAATTTTGTCTTTCGACGTTTTGTCAGCTATTCATTCTAGACTAGTATAAATTTCGAACTCCTTGAATTTTGAAGAATCCTTCAAGATTAATAGTAAAATGAACACTAAAAAAGTAAGCCTTGAAGAATTTGTTGGCTCTCCTACAAGGGTAGGACTTTTTGGATTTTAGGCCCATACATGTTAAGAAATGCGTTCCTTCCACATCAAATAACATTCACAAGCTAAGAGCACCAGTTTTTGCGAAGCTAATTATTTTTTGAAACCCTTTGGTCCTTCGTTGAAGGCTCCGGTTCTGGATTTGATAAATACAGTCTTCCCCATCACTCCAGATAACCATGCAGTCAGATCCCCTATTAGACACATGGTTGGGGGGCGTTAAAGGAATTCGCATTACAGGAGAGCCAGGGCTTATGAGATTTCAACACTTTGGGGTTGCTGTTGAATATCTCGTATGCCAAAAGAGATAGCACGAAAGTGCTGTTTCGGGGAAGTTTCAGTGCAAAGTATGATCTAACTTTAGGATTTGAGGATCATCCTTTTAACCCCTTTACTGTCAGCTTCATTTTTCACCGCTAAAAAAAATTCAAATCGCGATAACTTTTTTGTTTCTCGATATTTTTGCGCCATTTTTTCGCAAGCCCTCAAAAAACTCTTCTAGTTTAAAAATATGTGTCGATATTGATAATTGATCATCTGGATCCGGAGATATTCCAAAATTCCTTGGGGGACGGACGCGTAGCCATAACCCACGTAAATATCTTAAGCTACAAAATTTTTATCGTATTCGGATATTCACTCCACGAAATAATATATTAATGCGAGTATGTTGTGAAAAAATGAAGCAATTTGGTGCAGCCGTCTTTGAGTAATGAGCGCTGGACAAATGAAGATCTTGAAAACTCTAAAAAAAACCTCATATCGTAATTTTTAGATTTCTCCAAGAATACCGAACCGATTTGTATGATTTTTTCAGAGTAGCTCCTTAGTACATGGCATTGTATAGTACACATTTTATTTTTTTGATAAATTGACCAAAAACAAAATGGCTGCCAAAGACATTTTGTATGGAGAATGTCTGTCCCCCAAGGAATATCGGAATATCTTCAAAACTAGATCACCAATGATTAATATCGACACGGATTCTTAAACTAAAAGAGTTTTTTGAGATGTTGTGAAAAAATGGTGCAAAAATATCGAGAAACAAAAACGTTATCGCGATTTGAATATTTTTTTAGCGGTAAAAAATGAAGCTGCCGGTAGAGGGGTTAATTGAGAAATTGGCGGGTAGGGGCGCTTTTTCTGATTTGCACTATATGAACATTGAGGGATAAGAATGCAAACTTTGTAACATATATGATAACTCTGGATCCTGATGTTTTGGAAGGTTGGTATCTTCTGATACGGAATTACGCCACAAGGCGGCGCTAATGAGCGTGAGACTTTTGTTTTGAGGATAGCTCAGTAGCCTGACCACTTAGAAAGATGGCGTCTTGAGCAAAGTTGTTCAGGAGCACAAGGGCGAACATCATTTGAGCCAAGAGTTTCAAGATTTTGCCATCAGGCGGCACTAGAGAGCAGGAAACTTTTGTTTTGCGGATAACTCAGTAGCCAGACCATTTAGAAAAATGGCGTCTTTGGCAAAGTTGTTCAGTATCGCAAGGGCTAACATTATTTTAGCCAAAAGCTTCAAGATTTCACCACCAGGTGGCCCTAGTGAGCATGAAGCATAACTTGTGTTTTTTACATTCTTTTTTCAGTATGCTTAACTTCCTTTAACAACAGCTAAATATTATTTCAGGGGATAGATTAATATCGCATTATCATAAATATCATCATAGCTATGTGAGCTCTAATATTCATAATGGTTTTAACAGCGTTTATCACACAAATACTCTATATGCATCATTAGTAACAGAACTCATTATTTCACTACAAGCCCTTTTCAAGAGATTGTCTCAAATCCTTTTATTCTATTTATGAATTTATTTGTATCATCCGTCCAGAACAATAGGCATAGTCAAATAGGGTACGATAATATGCTTTTAATTGTGAAAATTTATATATTTTGCTCTTTTGCAACTCAACTTAGATAAACCACGAAAAGTTTTGTTTGAATTTTCCAATATTATTTTTTTATATATATTTTTATACCAGAAAAAAAAATTTTAGATGGATTATTTAAAATTTTCTATGGTCAATTTGACAAATTTAAGCTAGGAATGAAGAAAGTTAAAGGAAAACAACATTTGCAATTATGAAAGTTTGAATAATTGCTCTTAAGCAATCCATGAAATCCATACTTGATCCACTTACCCCAATCCATTAAAAAGTAGGGGTAAGTGTACCAAGTAAAAAATATTGTGTTTTTCATTGTGATTCATTCAATAAGAACTGGAATGTTTACCATGTGCTTAGCTTAGCTTAGCTTAGCTTAGACTGACTACACATATCAATGGTTGCTATTCCGTGATTGACCGAAGTCAGTGAAAATGCACAAAGAATCAACTAGAAGTTCAGCTGGGATAGGCCATAATCTTCTTCAGTGTGCATAATTCAGTGCCTCTATTTATACAAGGTCAATAACGGCGCCGGCCACGTCCTTGCAGTCAGGTGGGATTGAGGGAAGGAATGTTAGTGTGTAACCTTTGCTATTTGGAGACCGTGTTTGCCTCTGCATCTCCACAAAGGTTACTGGGAGGGATGTTTGTTAATGGGGAGGATCGTTGGGTCAAAGGATTCACTTTGATAAGCGATTAGACCATGATAAACAATGATTTGTGAGATATATACATGCTTATACGTAAATATAATTGTTCATATAATTTCTATGTAGAGGAAAATTATGCCGACACTTGAGGTGACGAACCATTCAAAGTTTGTTGAACAAATACCTAAATGTAACATTCCTACAGCTGTCAGTACGAAAGCATGTGTTATTATATTTTACTCATTTGAAAAGAAACAAAAGACTCAATTGGTTGGGACATCATAGAACACTCTTATTCTTATGCCGACACTTACAGTGGCGAACCATCCAAAGTTTGTTGAATAAAGTGGACCTTTCGCAAGTCTACACTTGTAGTGTCGAACCATTCAAAGTTTTTTTAATTACAAAAATAAAGGTATATAAGGGGTGTTCTGAAAAAAAAAAAAAATGTTAAACATAAATAAATCATGAATCAGAGTTTGTGTCGACACTCACAGTGACGAACCATCCATAGTTTGTTGAAACATCATATTTACATCCCACCATTGTAACGATTAAATGTGCAGTCATACATATTTTATAGATTAGAAATAGTAGCATGAAACGAGCTCACCAATTGATCCGTTATCCTTGACTGAGCGGCCACAATCCATTTTCAGCTTCACTCGTTTGCTCGGCTAGCACCCAGAAAAAAAAAAAAAAAAAAAAAAAAAAAAAAAAAAAAAAAAAAAAAAAAAAAAAAAAAAAAAAAAAAAAGGCGCGCGACTCGAAAAAAAAAAACACGGACGACAGCTCGGGCTTTCTTGACGCACTGCCCAGGAGCAAGCGTCAAGGTCGTCGAAAGATCAAAAAGAACGAACCGATCGCGGCACTTTTTAACTTACTCCAACCGAACTCCCCGATCACGCCACTTTTTCACTTACGAGACCGACGCGCGACATGTTTGATCCTGCCCTCGTCGCTCGCTCCGGCAAAAGCAAGCGTCAAGGTCGAAAGATCAAACAGAACTAACCGATCGCGGCACTTTTTCACTTACTCCAACCGAACTCCCCGATCACGCCACTTTTTCACTTACTAGACCGACGCGCGACATGTTTGATCCTGCCCTCGTCGCTCGCTCCGGCAAAAGCAAGCATCAAGGTCGAAAGATCAAACAGAACTAACCGATCGCGGCACTTTTTCACTCACTCCAACCGAACTTCCCGATCACGCCACTTTTTCACTTACGAGACCGACGCGCGACATGTTTGATCCTGCCCTCGTCGCTCGCTCCGGCAAAAGCAAGCGTCAAGGTCGAAAGATCAAACAGAACTAACCGATCGCGGCACTTTTTCACTTACTCCAACCGAACTTCCCGATCACGCCACTTTTTCACTTACTAGACCGACGCGCGACATGTTTGATCCTGCCCTCGTCGCTCGCTCCGGCAAAAGCAAGCATCAAGGTCGAAAGATCAAACAGAACTCAATAAGAACTGGAATGTTTACCATGTGTGAAAAAAACTAATATTTATCGATATTAACCAGAGATACAATGGATTTTTAGAATTTAGAAATTAATTGATTTTTGCAGTTAACAAGTTTGCTGTAGCAAGTGTACGTGTAGTACTAGTTTTGCAATAGTTTCAATGCGGACGTAAGAATATAACCTAAAACGAAGCAATGGTGCAAAAATATTAAACATATTAAAGTATTTATGTCTAATATGAACAAATGATATACTTACCCCACTGTACCTTACGGAAAAAAATTGGTCATGGTTTGAGTGCATTAAGTTTTCAAAACATTAGTTTTTAGAATAATGTCATATAACCTTGGCCATTTCATTCGCAGGGTGCACAAAATCTTCACGAAGGCAGCACTTTAGGATCTTAGAGCAATAAACTGAAAAGTAGGGTCTATCCCAATGGGCCGATGGAGTCGTAATACCAAAAGAAGAAGAAGAACAGGAAATAAACGAAGTTTCGAAACAGGATATTTTCCAAAAATTTTGGGGAGAACCCAAGGTACTAGAAAGATCGCGAGAAACTTAGAAATTGCGTTGTCCTAATTTCAAAGAACGTGGAGAACCTTTTTATAAGGAAGGATCACGAAGGCGACACCGGGATTGTCAAACGGACTATTTTTGTTTTTCTATATGTCGCTATAATCCAAAGCCATTTAGGGTGATAGACCAGTGGTGAAGCCAAGAATTGCTCTCAAAAAGGCAAAATGTTGCATTTTTTTTTTGTAAAAAAAAATTATTCGACAAAACAAATAGTTGTATTACATTTATAAGGTTCAATCACCGCATGACTTTATTATTATGAAAATTTATTGGCTTTTTTCGGTGAATACAATACCTATACTCAGAGTAAAAAGTAGTAACGAAAGTAATGCAATGACAAGATGGATAGAATCGCAAGCGAGCGACGAGAGAAATGAATAGAAGTTGAAAATTTGTTTTAACAGAGGGCCATATGTCTGAACAACACAATCGAAACGACAAATCGTTGCCTGACGTCCTAATGTTCCAAACTGGCTAGTACTGTAATGTAAGTAGAAACTCATCATCCCATATTGAAAACTCATTCTTCAAACCTTTATGAAGGATGTTGCAGAAGAGACAAAGGATCTGTAAGCAAATTTTGTTTGGGATTTGTATACATGTTTGCAGGGCTATTATCCCATATTAAGCTAAATAATAGCAAACAAACTCATGAATATCTTCTCTGCTATCCGTCGAATTAAATTTCTGTCTTCATAAAATTCTATGAGATGATAAATTTGTACTTATATTACAATACTAACGTGTTTGGAACATTTCTCAAAGTTTCTCCATAGTAATTTCCATATAAACCTACATTGTCTTTGGGCCACCTTTATCATCACCTAGAAAGCTGAAAATTTCACAGAACACTATTTTAATGGTAAGGATGGTAAGGAACATATGGGAGATTGGATTTTCAAATATTTTTGAATTTTGAACCGCCCTAATGTGTATCTGTATATCATATCTTCCATAATCTGTGAGTTGAGATATGAAGTATCGCATGAAGTATACTTGAGATAAAAGACACATCTCCCATAGAATGAGATTTGGGACTTATTTCTGACCTTAGACAATATTGTCACATCTTCACAACAGTTGAGAGCTAACCTGACCACGTTCTAGCGATATCTGGGTAGTAAGGGATAACAGTTGTAGACATCCACTACAAGAGTTAGAAAGTCATGACGATAGGATACGTTTATTCAACGTAAAGAAATTCGTGACCTTCTATGTAGTAAGCAGTAACAAATCCACGAACTCTTCTGGATAAATATAATAATTCTAAATTTCTAACAAAGAACAATGGATAAGTTCGTTGCGCTTAGGGAACTTCAAATTCGGACTGAGTAATAACTTTAAAAATAAAAAGGGTCCTTCGAATTATATGACATTAATGACTCCTTTAACACCTTTGGTAGTGTTTTTCATTGAGTGTAGTTACCCCAGCAAACGTTAAGATCATATTGAAAACTAATTTTGATGTTGTTATGTCGCGAGTATTGATAATTCAGTTGGTTGTCATTTTGGTCGTTTTAACGGATAAAATTTCAAAACTGAGGGCAGAAATATGTTCTCATGAAATCAAATTTAAATCTAGTGTTGCTATCAGTTTCAGCAAATTGAAAACTGTTTCTGCTATCATGGAAAGCAAATTGAGAACTCATTGAGATATACATATTATCGATTGATATTGAAACGAGTCTGCAACAAATAAATGCTTTATTTTTATATTCTTATAATGTTTACACATGTAGCACGAATAAATTTATAATCATATAAAATGAAAACATTAACAACAAAATAATACGATAGCAGAACGAAAACAAAATATTATATCGAATATTTCAAGGATAAATTGATATCAAATGATAATATAAACTTGATACTGAAAACAAGATATGTTTTCGACTTGCTTTCTCTTTTGATGTTGAACTTTGCTCGGGTAATTAATCAACACAACACTACAATATCAGCAAAATCAATGTACATAAGAATTCAAGTATGAGTAAACAAACTTCAAAAACTGTGCCATCAAAAGTTGTCAGTTTTTTTTTTAAACCATGGTCAGCTACTAATGTTTAGTCCTTAAAAAACTTAAATTTGTTGCTGTCGTTTAAAGTATTTGTGTTTGGTACTTTGAAGCGTGTTTTAGACTTCCTGCGACGGATATAACAAGCACTTTATTATTGACTGCTGCGAAGCAATTATGTACCATACTGTTTGATTGAGCCTTCAAACTTTCAATGAAAAACCTTATTTTTCCAGCCACTGGATCAAGACAACGACCGTCCTATTCATATCATCTAATTATATTGCTCACCTGCTAGGGATACCCGCTCCATGCAGCGTATCGTAGATGCTGGTCCCATGCTGCATCAGGGCTACGGCCGCCGTGTGGTCGTGCACCGGTGAAGATTGGTACATACTGGCCGAAGCTGCTGCAGCCGCCGTCGCCACTGCCACCACCGCTGAAGTGCTGGTATCACTTGCGCGAGGTACGTTGATCAACTGAGTCAAATTCGTTAGACTGCTGTCCAGCTCATCGTGTGAATAGCCCGAAGGACTACGCGATTCGCCGCCACTGCTGTTGCCATTGTTGTGTGCGTTCTGCTGCTGCTGCTGATGGTGATTATGGTGATGATGGTTGAAATTGATCACACTCTTATCATTGTTGTTATGATAAACCGCAGCACTGTAGTCCTTCAAATCGTGCAGCTCATGATGCTGATGCTGCGGCGAATCGTCTGCCATATCTGCTCCCGAAGGCCCTGGGTGCCCCATATCAACACCCGCACCACTGAGAGTTAGATAGTGATCCACAATATTGCAGCTTTCATCCTTCAAGGTATCCGCAATCACTTCATCGATTGCAGATCCATGCTGATGAGCATGGCTCGATTGGTGGTGTTGCAATTCTTCACCACCATGCTGCGCTAACGACGAGCCATACGGCGGACAAAACGCCAACAGACTACTCCTCATGGCTGACGATTCGCTACTAATTGGATTGATATTCAAATTTAAATTTGAATGGTCTGGATGCTGGTGAGAATGCGAATCGTGCGAATGATGATTATTAGCACTGCTGCAGTACACTTCTCTTTGCTGGTGTTGGTGATGATGGTTCAATTCGCGTTCATCACTCTCCGCATGCTGAACGTGGTGATGTCGTCCAATATCACTACTAGCCTTGTACGAAAGATCGCAGGGCCAACTGTTGAACGACGGTTCCTGCGCCGCGTAGTTGAAATAACTCACCTGTTGATGCAAGCTTGGACTTATCAACGGATGCAACGTGGAGTATCGCGGTGGGGATCCCAGCTGATGATTCGCGTTAACATATGATTCGTACTTCTGTGCACTTTCTTGCAACTGTTTAGAACTAGACGTTATCACCGAAGGAGTGTTTACATGCTCCTCGTTTGTTCTTATCGTTGAATAAATCATAGAATCACTTGTGTGGCCGCTACCACCTACAACACCGGGCGCGAGCTCTGTTGATAACGTATCGGTCTTATCTCTTACCGTTGCACTGACCGCCTCGTTATCGGAATGTTTACTAGTTGCGTTTTCACTTTCACTAACTTCCTTGGTCTCTTCGTGCGATGCGCTCGCCTCACTATCGATCGTAGAATGTTCAATCTGCTGTCGTTGTCTGGCCGAGCTGCTACTGCTGCTGTTATCGCTATGCTGCGCACTGGCTTGCGGTGACACAACAACTGGTAACTTGAAGGCAGCCGCAGCCACATCATACGTAGAATCGGTCCCGTCTGAAACATAACACAAATGAACATAAGAAAACTAAGAAAGAGTAGCTACTCAGCAAAAAAACAAAAACGAAAAAATCTTCTAGACATAAGCCAGAGCAGGACACAACTCGGTCGAGATACTTTTACTGCGTGTTTATGTACGCACAATTCTCCTTCAAGCATAACGCAAAGCCAAACAACAACATAAAGTTCTAAGGTCACAGTCTGGCATGAACCATCATGTCTCGATGACGAACGAATAGAGCGCTCTCCCAACAAATGAACCACAAAAGGAGCAACGAATATTTCTACCCGCTCTACGGAACAGCACACAGCGCTACAAAGGGTTTCGTCATTCGATTATGCTTTTACTTGGACATATTGCTTTGTCTCAGCCCTCAAGTGACTCAAACCTTCCTTCCAAGGCTGTAGGGTAGGTACGTTAGAAATGATTCATTTTCTGCCTGTTGTGCAGTTACCGAGTGAGTACCCTACCCAACTCACCGCACCAAGCTCTGAGCACCACACTACTGCCAGTCCGTTTAATTAAAGAGCTCACTCTTTCTCTCTGCCTCTCCGATTTTCCCCCTTTCATTGTACGTACTGACGTAAGCTCCTCCCACTTCTGTGGGGAACCCAAAGCAAAATCGAAAACAACCAGAACGAGAAAGAGTGACGATTGAACGATGATGATTCCGTTTCACAGCACTAGTCCTATTGTATTCAGTCAGGCAGTACCGTATAGACACGGGTTTATATAAAATTGCTGCAACTGTCTGTTTAATTGGTCGATCCACCGAGGGGATGGAAATGGTTGCGGTTGAATAAAGTAAATTTGATTGGCTGCTGCAAGAGTTGAACTTTGACTGTAAGCCAACTATTATTCTAGAGGGAATGTGGAGTAAAATGCAACGAGTTTGCAAGATCGTAAGATAATAACTCAATCAGAAAGGAATATCAAACAGATTTTCACAACAGAATGTGTAAAATGTGTTGTTTTAATATCTAGCTAGCCTTAAGGCTAGATATAAAAAAAAAACAAAACAAAAAACAAAATTCTTGCAATGATAGTGTAGGGTAACAGTCGTATTTTGGACCCCCTAAGGAAGTGATTTTAGTTTTTTTGTCACGATTAATTAATTACACAGCGTAACCAAGTCGAAGAACATGCCAAAATGTAGAGAAAAACTTCCTCTACATGATAAAAATGCCCTCACGGTCATGCAGGATCCAAAAAACGTCGAAAATAATTGATTTGTGAAGCACTGTTTTTCCTTATTTTGGACACACCAATACATTTGGACCCTCAAAGTATATACAGAATTGGACAAAACATTTACAACTTTTCCGATTTTCCATACAAAATGACCATCTTTGGTAAGCTATATCTCGGTTATTTATGGACCGATTTCAATGAAATTTTGGCAGAACATCAGACATAACTTGAATTTTAACATGTGTTTTTTGGGTGAAGCAGTAATGGTTTGACTAAAGTGAATTTTTTGATGATTTTTTATAAATGGCATAACTGAACATATTGAAGGAATAACTTCATGGTATCTTCCGCAAAGTTGTAGATTTTAACGAGATGAACAAATTTGCTGAAGACAGTTTTTGTGTAGGACTATCCGATTTTGAGATAAATAGTTTGGAATTTTTCGTTGAAAATTACACTTTAGATAAACCGTTATAATTTATAAACTCGTGATTGGAAAAACTATTCGAAAATATTTGTTAAAATTCAAGTTATATCTGATGTTCTGTGAAAATTTCATTCAAATCGGTCCATAAATAACTGAGATCTAGCTAACCAATGTTGGTCATTTTGTATGGAAAATCGAAAAAGTTGCAAATGTTTTGTCCAATACTGTATTTTGGACCCCCGGCATTTTTAATCGTTTGGCGACTAAGTCCACGACACTGGTTGTATAATATGCTTGCCCATAGTCTAATCAATCGATTGACAATGGAAAACCGAAGAAATTCTACGCTTTCAGTTCAGGAATTTGAAAAAAGTTTTTGTTTACATTTGAATAATTTCTGATGGCTTCAATTTCTGTGTGTAACGTATTGTAACGGTTGCATGGATGAACCGATTAAATTACATTAATTTCAGATAAAATAAACACATTTTCTATGTACAAACAGTTTATGCAAGTGCGGGATAGTCCTATTTTTCCAAATGGCATGCGAATTGAGTTGGTCTTTTGATTTAAACTGGGAAATTTGCAGGAAAATGGCCCAGGGGGTCCAAAATATGTTGGTTACTCTTACGGCGATTCAAATTTTAAAAATGATTCAAAATCCAATCTCCCATATGCTCCTTGCCATCCTTACCATAAAAAATAGTGTTCTGTGAAATGTTCAGTTTTATGGGTGGTGATTTAAAGGTAGACCAAAGAAAATGTAGGTTTATATGGAAACCACTATGGAGAAATTTTGAGAAATGTTCCAAACACGTTAGTACTGTAATGTAAGTAGAAACATATCATCCCATATTGAAAACTCATTCTTCAAACCTTAATGAAGGATGTTGCTGAAGAAACAACTCCCTTTTGGGTTTGGTATTTTTGGAAATGTTTGCAGGGCTGTAATCCCATATGGAGCTAAATAATAACACACAAACTCATTAATACCTCTTTTCTTATCCGACGGATTGATTTGCTCTCTTCAGACCATTTCTTCATTATGGTTTAAAGAATGAGTTTTTACTATGGGATAATAAGTTTATACTTACATTACAGTACTTGCGTGATTGGGACATTTCTCAAAATTTCTCCACGGTTATTTCCATATAAACCTACATTGTCTTTGGGCCACCTTTAAATCGCCACCTAGAAAGCTGAAAATTTCACAGAACACTATTTTTATGGTAAGGATGGTAAAGAACATATGGGAGATTGAATTCTCAAACTTTTTTAAATTTTGAATCACCCTAGTATAGTCGCACCATAATTGATGCAACCTGTAGTAAATGAACTTTGTATATCGTAAATATTGTCGAATTATGTGTAGTGAAGTTTTTTGTGTCAATGAATGTTTATTTCTATGAAAATAATGTAAAATTCTAGAAAGTTAAAAGACATCCATAAACTTCTAGTTCAGAACAAGGATTTGGACATGGGTAGAGTCGATTTAAAAACAAACAATAATCACATTGACAAGTAATCAATTTCACCCCGAAATGGGATCCCCCGAGCTTGTATCTTAGAGATGATGTTTAAGACTAACATCACATTTGTTAGAAAATTTCGGTACATAAGCTAATGAGGTTCACCGTCGTACTTGTTTTCCTGCATTTAGTTGCATGGTACTGATAACATTTTAGAAAGCAAACCGTGAAAAATTATTAATTTCATCCGAAATTATGGTACCAACGGTTCATACATCGCGACACTTTAACGGATTTTTTTTGTGTCATTTTTAAATAAAAATAAACAAGTTTTATGAATCAAAAGTTACATCATCAAAAATTAATGTTTTGCTAGAAACACTTTTTTTTCCTTTAAAAAGCGCATCTCGCGATGTATGGACGGTTGGTAGTAAATATAATAAGCTTGGGTTGGTAGTTATCATAATAATCTTGAGTTACACATTGAGTTACTGAAAACATAACCATTACAGTAATGACCCGATTTTGCCAGCCCCCGATTTTGTCTACCCCCGATTTTAGCACCATTTTTGACCCGATTTTGTGTACCCCCAATTTTTGCATCCTTTTTTGCCCGATTTTGCCAGTCTAAAATTGAAGTTTATTTTTATCAGTTTAAGCACATCTATACTGGCCATATTTGGTTCATAAAGTCAATTATTACCTTGGCCACATCTATACAATCAACTAAAGACCGAGTTTAATAAATTTGATTTTTTTTAATTATCAAAGAAACTGATCAATGTTACCTTAGATTACGGTACATACAAAATGTAAGGAAAACAACAATATTTATATTGACAAAATCATAAAACTAAGTCCTTAAGTTAAAATAAAATTTGAAAACAGTCGAAACATTTCCCGATTTTAGCTCTTTCCCAATTTTGTCAACCTTTAATGTAGCACGGGGTTGACAAAAACGGGACATTACTGTATTTTCAAATCGGCTTCAAGTTTTGAAAAAAAATTTATTCCAAAAATGGCCATAAGTGAGATTTTTTTCAGTACTTTTATTCAAAAATTTAGACAATTATCTAAAAGTAATCTATTCAACATTCGAAGGGGTTAGACGCAAAAGGGTGTAAGTGTAAAAAAACCTAGTTTTGAGGAAATCAACTTTAAAGATCTGACAGCAATTTGTCATTCCATACAAATTATATGGGAGCCACAAAATCAAACCAGTCTTCTACGAATAATGTTATTTATTCTGTTGGACGGAAAAAATAACTTGAAAATACCGTTGGGAAGCTTGGAAACCGTAGATTTTTTAGTAGTAAACTCAACTCAAAACCGATCAAAATGCCACTTACACTCTTTGCATTTAGGTTTGCCATTTTTCGACTACACTTATTTGAGAAAAAACGGGTTAAAATGTTTGGCCGTTTCCAAGAGAAAGTCCAGATAACTTTTGGAAAAAAAACTAAGTATGCAAAGTGGTTTACTTAGTCAAGGTCTACATACAAAGTGGATGGAAAATCCGGAAAGTTCCATTAAAATCTAAGTTCTACCAACAACAGTTCGAGTTGACGCGAAATGCGTCTATAGTACCAATATCAACATTTCTGAATTCCGTTTCTATATTAGCACTAGTTTCACGGTACAGCACAGTGGTGCGATCTAGAAAACATGTCGGCCAAAACCTCAAGGTCTCTTTAAACTTGCTAAAATTATATGTTTGACATATTATATGCCATATTAAATCAGTATGGGCGTTTGTTTTTAAATACTTCTTGTTTTGGACTGATTATTAGGATATACAGTATTGTACAATACATATGAAATGTATTCAATTTTCCATACAAAATGATCAACTTTAGCCGGCGTAATCACAGTTATTCTTTGACCAATTTTAATAAAATTTGCACTGCACGTCCGGTATAACTTAGATTTCAACATATATTTTGAGCAATTTTTTTAAGCACTACTTCATAAATAATTACAATAATTAGACTAAAGTGATATTTTTGACGAAAAATTAAAAAAAAAAAGATTTAACCAAAAATATGAAAGCCTCACACAAAACCTGTCATGATCATCTCGTCTAAAACTACAACTTTGCTGAAAATATCATGAAGTTATTCCTATATTATGTTTTGATATATTATGTTTGGTAATTTTCAACAATTTCAATTTGTCAAAAAAATGCACTATGGCTTAACTATTATTCAATGCAAGTAGGGTAACGGTCGTATTTTGGACCCCTAAGGAAGTGATTTTAGTTTTTTGTCCCAATTAATCAATTGCATAGCGTAACCAAGTCAAAGAACATGACAAAATGTAGAGAAAAACTTCCTCTAAGTGATAAAAATGCCTGTACGGTCATATACGATCCAAAAACAATCGAAAATAATTGAATTGTGAAGCACTCTTTTTCATTATTTTGGACACACCAATGCATTTTGGACCCCCGGCATTTTTTATCGTTTGGCGACTAAGTCCACGACACTGGTTGTAAAATATGCTTGCCTATAGTCTAATCAATCGATTGGCAATGGAAAACCGAAGAAACTCTACGCTTTTAGTTCAGAAATTTGAAAAAAGTTTTGGTTTACATTTGAGAAATTTCTGACGGCTTCAATTTCTGTGTGTAACGTGTTGCAACGGTTCCATGGATGAACCGATTAAATTAAATAAATTTCAGATAAAATAAACACATTTTTTATGTACAAACGGTTGGTGCAAGTGCGAAATAGTCCTATCTTTCCAAATGGTATGCGAATTTAGTTGGTCTTTCGATTTTAACAGGGAAATTTGCAGGAAAATGGCCCAGGGGGTCCAAAATATATTGGTTACCCTATCATCTACTTCATCAGTCTCAGCATCATTATTGTGTCTTTGGCTTCAGTCTGTTCTCATACTCGATTTGGCAGAAAAAGCATGTCCATGTGGGAAATGATTTTACCAATTACGAAATTAGGTAGTTCAGAACCACCATAATAAGCCGAGATGATTTATGTTATTGTTTTTAACATGTTTATTTAGTTACATTTCAAAGTTTACCTAAAAGTATTCTGACTTAATGAACTCAGACGAGAAACTCTCCAAAAATACCACAAATATTGCATGTTTGATAAAACGTGGGAAAAAAGCCTTGTACAGTTCACGTTTTCCCCCATGCTGGTGTAATTTAGTTTTTAAATAGTAACTCAAGATCTTCCGTCTTATGCGTTTCTTATTTCAAAGGCAGAATGAATGGGTTGAATTGTTATCATGAATCTTGATAGTATTTAAGGACTGTTAATTTTCTAAAGTGGACACCTTGTTTATGCTATATCTTTTTTTAATGATAAAATCGTAATCGGTTTTCTATGCATCGTTCAAATATTGTTGTACAATGTTATGAAAATATGAAATCTTACAGAATGCTTCTGGTTGAAGAACTAAATAGTTTTTCCGAAACCGCATAAGAAAAACTGTTCGTCAAAGTTAAGCATTATTTTTCTCATAACAAAAATCCTCATTTTTATGCAAAAAAATGTATACCAAATGGATAAAAAATCTACTTAAGAAAAATTAACAATATTTCACCATTCTCTGACACTAGGTCCCTCTAGTGATTTATCCTTTATGTTCAATTTCGATGATATACCTTCCTTTAACTCCAAGCAAAACAAGTAAAGTAAAAAGCGTGTTGAAAATTGGTTTAGATTACTAAAGAAACTATATTTGTATAAAAGAGAGCTAAATCGTGAGTTTTAACCGGATGCTTAGGTATGTCGTTTATGAAAACTTTTAAAATCATTTACACATATTTATCGATCTACAGCTAATTGTAAGCGTTTTTCTCCGAATATTTTGATAGGTTATCTCAGAATAACACATTATAAAAATAATGCATCGAAAATAAATTCAATTCCATTACAGCATTCGAAGAGCAAGCCTTTTTTGAAAATAAAAAATATAGATTTTTTTATTTTCCACTCAATTTTTAATAATCATTTATCCTTTGAAAACCTAAAAAAAATCAACCGTTATGAACGTTGTGCCTTATTAGTGCGAAATTTAATTTCTTTTGCAGAAAACCAATTGCGATTTCATTGATAAATTAAAAATATATTTTACTTGCAAGGTGTTCACTTCATAAAATGATCAGTAGTGTATTACCACTATTTATATAACTAGCTAGGTAATTGTTGGGAATGGTCCATAAAATACGAAACACTGTTAGAAAAAGGAGATGACGATCCGTATAAAAATTATGGAAATGTGATATTAAAGGCGTGATATAGGAAAATTGAAATGGTAAAATTTCACGTCACAGGTATTCAAAATCATGAAGATTGAGCCATCGCATGCCTAGTTTTGGTACGAAAACTGAAATGTCTCACAATACGGGTATCTCCGGTGGTCATTCCTGGGTTATTTTGGTGGTCCAGAAGAACCGAAGTGGTCATTCATCTGTAATTAAAGAGTTACAGGGATTCGAAATCATGAAGATTGAGCCGTGGCATGCCTAGTTTCGATACAAAATCTGAGTGGTCCCATATTACGGATTTCCCGGTGGCCGTTCCGATGCTCCAACAGGACCAAAATAACAATCTTTTCATCCTTTTGTCAAAAAGCATCCAAACATAAAAAAACCGTAAATAATTGGAAACAATTTATTTGGTTTTGGGGCATAAATCCGAGTAATTTCATCGAATTGTCCGAATTGGTCACCTTCCAGGACTTCAGGAACCGGTTCCGCATGACCATACTGGATCACATTTTTCAGGGAATCTGCGCCGATAATTGGTTCCTTATTATAGATATCCATCAACCGAATAGTACCAATGTGAATTATATTTATTTTAAAAACTGCGATGGAAACTTAGTTTTTGGATGCTCCGGGTTTCCGAAACCGGGTATGAATAAGTAGATGATTTGAGAATCTCTATTCACAGTCCAAAAAGACGGTGAAAAGACGTATTGCAACTGCGAGTTGGGCTTTCTACGGGCTCCGTAACCAGCTGAAGTCCCGTAGCCTGCAAACGAAAACAAAACTCGCGTTATACAAGACACTGATCCTTCCGGTTGTCCTATATGGCCATGAATCATGGACATTGCAGGAAGTCGACCGGAGAGCTTTTGGGGTGTTTGAACGTAAAGTGCTGCGAACAATACTCGGCGGTAAACTAGAAAACGGCATCTGCCGGCGTCGCATGAATCACGAGTTGTACCATGTGTATAAAGAGGTGGATATTGTCAAGCGCATAAAACACGGCAGGCTGCGTTGGGCTGGTCACGTTGCCCGTATGCTGGAAGAACGACAAGCAAAGATAACATTCAACAAAGAACCTGGACGAGGCCGCCGACTTCGTGGCAGGCCGCGCACACGATGGCTTTTTGCGGTTGAGGAGGACTTAAGGGCACTTAACGTTCAGGGCGACTGGAAGCGATTGTCCCAGGACCGAGCCCAGTGGAGAAGACTCATCCATTCGGCGCAGATTCATCTTAGCGAATTGTAGCCCATCAAGTATCAAGTAAGTATTCACAGTCCACGTGAATACCTATTCAACAATATGGGGACAGTTCAGATTACTTGTTTAGTTACGAAACTACAGTTTGTCAAAGTAAGGGTCTCCAAAGGGACTTTTTTCAGTTCTAGCAGGTTCCCGGGGGCCACAGTGACCAAACACGGATCTCCGAGAGGGTTTCTGAAACTAGACATGTGTGCCTTTCATTTAAGCCCAACAGAACTAAATTCGGTCAACAGTCAACACACTGATTTTTGCGAACTGTTTGAATTTTCGTCGAAAAAGATCCTAAGTCACAATTTGTAACATTTTGTTTATGGAAGCTCCTCTAGGGTCATTCAAAACTTTTGTTTCCGCAAAAATAAAATTTCCCACAAAAAATAATTGTCACAAACTTTTAAATTTCCAGGTTATTTCAATCAAAAGATACATTGATTTGAATTTTGAAATGGGTCGAGTTCCTTACTAAGGTTCTTATTCAACTCAGGTGTACTTTATATATACACACACAACTTCTCTGTAGCTGCAGTCATTTCGGTTTGAACTCTCTTTAAATTTTTAAATAGCTGGTAAATAATGGATCGCAAACATTTTTTTTTTTTGAAAGATCATGTCCACAATCCACTTAAGGAGCTGAAGAAAATTCAAGATCCAAACTTTGGCTCCACACTTTGAATTTAAACCACAGATGTGTCAAGAAATTCGGAAGAAAAATATTACCATTCGAATAAAACAACTTTGATTTTTGATGCAGGTGAAACTCAAATCAAAATCGTATTTTACAAGGCTTTTAAATCTTTCCTATAAAGATTATATCAACATCTTTATTCCATGACTCAGTTTTTACTAGATGTCTCTAAGGAAATTTCAATTGAATTATAACTCTCTTGACAATCTATACATGTGGGTTTGAGAATGATCAACTTCTTCTTGAATTATGGTATTCCTTATATGAACTAATTGGATTTCTGAAAATACAAGAATCTGGGGGAGTCCTTACACATGTTTCTGAGAAAATCTTTGCAAAACTCATGAAGGTTTACCTATTCGAATCTGTTTAAAAACTCTCAGGTGAATTTCTATAGAAATCAATAATTTGAAGTATTTTTTTTGGGGAATCTAAACAAACTTTAATGACACCTAAAGTAATCTATTTTTAACCTTTTGTTGAAAATTAATGAAAAAACGTTATAATGTTATCGCGTATCTCTGCATTATGCCTGTGTATAGTAACTTTCAAATATTTCCCATGATTGATCAGGATCGCCATAACTATTCAATCATTAACTGCGTATAAAATACCTAAGACACAAACAAAATGTGTAAGCTAATTTATTCACTTGTTACTCAAGTGCGAGGGAATACACATTTTAAAGTTGACCGACGTCGGACAAATCTTATTGAAACCAGATACCTTCGCAAGTTTTAGATTCAAGTGTTTGGTTTCTCGAGTTCCAAGTGGTTGTAGCGTCGGCGAACGCTTTGTTTTTCATATGGATAGATATACCTAACCAGTCATAATATTGTTTCTGGACTGTTGTGATACATTTCGTTTTCCGAACCCTGGAGGCGCGTGTCTTTTACATGTGCAGTATTGTTTGCCTTTCTTGAAGGTTCATTTTTTTCTCGAAGGTCCATTCTCTTTTGGTTTCGGACTTTTCCGTTTTGTCATTCGTCCTCTGTTTGTTCAAGCGTTCGGTGATTGTGATTTCATGTTGGCAATGACTCATTACTTGCGCATACCGGAAGCAACCGCATAGTGTGGGGCAATTCAGTTATGTTAACTATCTGATCACATCCATTTCCACTAAAAAGCAAAGAAACAAATGATTTATTAGCTACTATTCCAGTGCTGTTTTTTGTTTTCCTTCAAAAAGTATTTGACCTAGCACAAATAGGATAAAACTCTCACGATGTTTGTGTAGGATTTTTCTTTGTTTAGCCTTTCTCTTCGGTAAAAGTGGTGAACGTTGCATCTATTTAGTTATTGTCCAGAGGGGATGAGATTGAGGAAATACTGCTTATATATTGTGATTTGTTTTTTTAACAACTGTCGTAATGTGGCTTGAAATGTTTTTTTTAATACGAGAATATTTTCATTAGTAATGTATTTGCAAATGTTGGAACACATTCTTGGAATCCTTTTGTTGTTACTTTTACTCTTACTTTTTTTTTAATTAGACAGTATGTAAATTTATCCATTCTCACCCCTTTTCAGCTAAAGTCTCCTACAGCTTTCAGGCAACATATTGTAAGGAATACATAAATTTGAGATGAAACCTATGAGAACAATTCAAAACTGCCTTGCTTGTAACATTGATCAGCGGGGTAACATTGATCGGAATGACTCATCTCGTTAAAAGTTCAAATAAAGATTTATTGATGAAACATTTTCGAATAATGAATAGTGCCTCTGTTTCTTATAATCATAAGCTAATAAAAATTAAGGTTATTGCCAAAATTGCGTTTACTCCATGCGTGAATTTGTCAACTTTTTGAATCAATGATTTCTAGCACTTTCACTGACACTACCAAAAACACATGAGTTCTGCAGACGATGTGATCAAGAAAAGTGCGGTTGTTACTAAATATGACTTCGCCGAAAACGATTCCGTTGTCAAATCTTTTATAAGTTTATTCAATTAGGCAACATTAACTAATTACAATTAAAAATGTAGAATTTCCTTAGGAAATTGCCCAATACGCCTCAATATTCCGCGGTTCAAGGTGTTTTTAATTTTGAAATAACTCAAAAAGTAAATGACTTGTAAGAGTTTGGTCTTCATATTCGGCTTCAGGGGCCATGATTTTAGTAAGGTGGTCAATGTTACCCCATATCAGCTGAATCAAAAAATCACTTAAAACATTTATTTAAACATGTTTAAATCTTTCGAAAAACAAAATAAAGTATAAAGTTAGGAGCGATGGGTGCCAGTACTTGTTTTAAAAATATAAAACTTGTAACATTTGTATTGTGAAATGAAAAATTTGAGAAAAACTCAAAAAAAATGATCAATGTTACCCCGGATTACGGTACCATCGTTGGGAGCGAGGCTGGGCTAAACAGTGAGTTTCGGTTGCTGTGAACTATCATACTGTTCAAAATAACTTTTCTTTAATATAAATTGACGCTTATATTGGGCTGTTCGGTAATCCAATCCGCATGGTTATTAAATTAACTTAACTCATTACGCGTGGTAAAGAAGGATAAATTATGGGTGAAATTTTAAAAATAAATCCGCGTGCTCGGCTGAGATTCGATCTACCTTAATTATAATGTTAACAATATTTGCTGAGTTATTTCAGATTATACTTCAGCCGCCCTAGGTCCAATGCACAGTGGTCCAGGAATCAGTTTTACGCGGAAAGATGCATTTTGAGCTTTAGAATGAAACATTAGACAAAAACGGTCTTCTACAAAGGTGTTTGTATTAGTTAAGCCCTTTGTTTGGTGTTATTGAAAATTAGGGTGGACCACATTTTCATAGAAATTGTGTAACTAACTTTCTTACTTGTAGAAATTATATTATACATGCTTTAGCAAAGTTATAGACCATTCAATTTCAAGCAACTTTGCCAAAAAAAGTTTTTTTGTATCTCTTAAATTGACCGATTTAGAGCTTTTTTTTTCTGCAGTGACATAGGGTGGTCCGAACAAAACTGGTTTTCTGGCTCTAGAGTTTTCAATTCAAATTTCTCATCAAAGTAGTCTATGAAACACTTTTAGAGCTTTAAAAAATGCGTAATTTGGTGAGTGAAGAAACTCGCTATCTCTTTCCGTTTAGGAGTTATTGTTGTTTTTCTCTCAAAAACATGCCTACTTTGATTGTGAATATCTCTGATTGGGGCAAACATAAAAAATATCTTTTGATGGCATTCGAAAGACAAAATAAAATTGTATATTATATCAAAAAATCACAGATGTGTTATTTTTGTAACTTTAATAAAATGCCTTGAAAAACAAAGAATTTTAAGCAGAAAAACTTTAATAACTTTTGAACTAAAATAGATATCATCAATATTTTTGCATGAAAATTTGCGTTTTCTTAAGTTCTTAAAGTCGTTCATAGACCATTTTTACGATAAATCTGAAATAAGAAAGATAGAGCTCTTAAACTATTTTGAAAATTTTCATAGCATGTATTTCTTTATTATTTTGCATTTTGAGCATGAAAATGAAATTTTAGACAAAAATGATCTTCTAAAAAATTGTTTCTAAAAATATAAGCTTTCATACTGTGTCATTTGAAACTAGGGTGGTCCAAAATATCACACATATCATATAATCAACTTTTTTATTTGCAAAAATACTGGTATATGCTCTTTTGGCAAAACGGTAGAACTTGAAATTTTGATCAACTTTGCCAAAAAAAGTTTTTCTGTAGCTCAAAATTTGACCAATCTAGAGCATTTTTCCTAATCATCGCAGGGTGGTCCAACAAAAATAAGTTATTCAACTCTAGTTTTTTTAATATTATTTTCTCGTCAAAGTCGTCTATGAACGACTTTTAGAACTTAACAAAACGCAAATTTTCATGTAAAAGATTGTTGATATCTATTTTAGTTCAAAAGTTATTAAAGTTTTTGTGATGAAAAATATTTGACTTTAAAGACGTTTTATTTGAGTTACAAAAATAACACATCTGTAATTTTTTGATATAATATACAAATTAATTTTGTCTTTTGAACGCTGTCAAAAGATATTTTTTATGTTTGCCCCAATCAGAGATATTCACAATCAAAGTAGGCATGTTTTCGAGAGAAAAACAACAATAACTCCTAAACGGAAAGAGATACCGAGTTTCTTCACTCACCAAATTACGCATTTTTTAAAGACCTAAAAGTGTTTCATAGACTACTTTGATGAGAAATTTGAATTGAAAACTCTAGAGCCAGAAAACCAGTTTTTTTAGGACCACCCTATGTCACCGTAGGAAAAAAGCTCTAATCGGTCAATTTAAGAGATACAAAAAAACTTTTTTTGGCAAAGTTGCTTGAAATTGAATGGTCTACAACTCTGCTGAAGCATGTATAATATAATTTCTACAAGTAAGAAAGTTAGTTACACAATTTCTATGAAAATGTGGTCCACCCTAATTTTCAATAAAACCAAACAAAGGGCTCGACTAATACAAACAACTTTGTAGAAGACCGTTTTTGTCTATTGTTTCATTCTAAAGCTCAAAATGCATCTTTCCGCGTAAAACTGATTCCTGGACCATAGTGCAATGTCACTACCAACGGCGGTTTACTCCATAGCAATAGTATTGTGAATCTATTACATATTCGACCGGCAAAAATTTTAACAACCAGTTTTCACCCATTAAGGGTTTAAAACGATATCACGACAAACGTTTAATGCCTCTTTTTAAGTGCCATGAAGGTGATGTTGTGACACTTTCCATTTCTTTTGGTAACTATTGTAATTCGATCTTTTTCGTTCTAGGATCATAAATTAGGTAAACTGATCCCGCGTATCGGAGGAATTTAAAGTACCACTATCGATTTTATGACTTAGTATCAGCAGTAAAGAATATCAAAGTCATTTTTATCGCTATAGACAAATTTCAGTGGTGACCATAACATGTGTATGGTTGTCTGCTAGTACCAATTTAAAGAGCGTCCACCCTTGTAGTTGATGGCAGTGAACTTGGTTGGTTGTACGTGCTGGTGCAAAGGAAACTCTCGAGAAAACCTCAGTAGAAGAGCTAAGAGAGTGTGTAATTCAAGCAGAAAATTATGGGTTCTACTGCTCTGGCGGTCATAAATCTTTCCACTGCGATACAACTATGAACCCTGGCTCATGTGATACGGAAAACACTTGTTATGCGCTAAATTTCACTGGTTCTTGTCCATTTTTTTTGTGGTTTTCCTTTATCACCCAGAAGAACCCCGTATGCTGCTTTCGTTCAGTCAATCGTCTGTTTGGTATGTTTACTGGGTCATAAACAACATGTCTTAAAAAAGGAGGTGAAATTTGACCTCTTCAAACACCATACCACGTACCACTCATGTGGACAACCGTTGAGAGGAAGCAAAAAACCCGAAGACCTGATACGGGAGAAAGTGTGAGAAAGCTACTACAACGTTGTCAAATGATTTGTGGAATAATTAGGTCCCTGGGTTTGAACTCGATTTGATAAATTGCACTTGTTCTGGATGAATCCCAGAAGGATTAGTCGGGTCTAGGGCGCTTGTTACGTAACCATAAGGTGATAAATTGGATTCAATCGACTGGGTAATTACAACCATGGGAACTACAAGGAAGTGAGAAGAGCTTGCATGTTATTTGTTATTATAAATTACAAAGGTTTATAAATTTGGATAAACTCTAAGACACAACAAGTTTAGAATGTTTCTTTAGCATACTTTTCGATATCTATTCTTTCAACCTTTTAATCCTAACTCCACGCGGAACTAGAGATTGTATTGCTTTTCTAGCTTCACATATTGAATTATCGTTCAATAAAAAAACAAGATGTAGTTCCTACTTTTTCTTGACGTTTCTGGTGCATATGATTCAGTTCTTATTGATTTACTTTTCAACAAAATAAATGATTGTAAAATTCCAATCATTATCTCCAATTTCATATGTAATTTTTTTCCTTTAAAATTATGCATTTATTTATAATGGGTCTTCTAGAATGATCCGTTATAGTTATTTTGGCTTACCACAGGGTTCTTGTTTAAGTCCCTTTTTATACAATTTATTCACCAGAGACATCATTTCCATTATTCCAAATGGATGTTATTTTATACAATTTTGCGGATGATAATGTCATTTCTGTTAATGGTCATAGCAGAGAAGTTATTCGTCATTTTATGCAAAATTGTTTAGATAATCTTCACTCATGGGCACATAATAATGGTTTTACTTTTTGCAGTTCAAAAAACAAAATTTATATTATTTTCTCGTAAACATTCTCCCAGTAAATATTGATTTGTATCTTAGTATTCAACAAATTGAACAAGCTATTGATTATAAATATCTTGGTCTATGGTTCGATTCGAAATTAAAGTGGAATAGCCAGATTAAATATATTCAAAAAATTTGCTCGAAAGAGAATAAATTTTCTTCGGATGATAACTGGAACATGGTGGGTGCACATCCTAATGACATGATCACACTCTATAAAACAACTATTCGTTCAGTAATGGAATATGATTGTTTTACTTTTGGGAGTGCTGCACAAATACATTTTTCTAAACTGGAAAAAAATACAATTTCGTTGTTTGAGAATTTGTTTAAATTTGATGAATTCTACGCATACTAAATCTATTGAAGTCCTTGCTGGTATTATTCCACTCAAATATCGCTTTCATGGATTGAATTGTAAATACATTGTTTTTCAATGGATCATCCTTTAATTGGTACACTAAAATTTTTGTTTGAAATCAATCCTTCTAATAGAATATTGAAATCATATATCTATTGTTCTAGAGAAAATATTGTATCAAATGTTTCTCCACATTTTTATGAATATAGCATAGCTGCTCATTCTTTTCAACCATGTGTGGATTTATCTTTACATGAAGAATTGAAACAAATTCCTAATCATGCTCGTTCCCGTTATGGCCAATTTATTATATAAACGTAAATTTATTGGGGTAGACAATAATCAGATTTTTTTTACCGATGGATCTTTAGTTGAAAATGTAGCAGGGTTTGGAGTGTTTAATTTTCATTTGGCCCATTTCTATAAATTAGAATCTCCTTGTTCAATTTTTACAGCTAAATTAACAGCTATATATTTTACATGCAAATTGATTGAGAATTATTCTCCAAATATATTTATGGTGTGCTCAGATAGCCTTAGTTGTCTTCAAGCTCTGAATTGCATTAGTTTTAATTTCAAAACCCATCATATTGTTTTATCAATTAAAGGGTTATTAATTGATTTATATTCTAAAGGATTTATAATTAAATTGGTTTGGGTTCCAGCTCATTGCAATATTTATGGTAATGAACAAGCTGATTTATTGGCAAAATTGGGGGTTTTTCGTGGAATAATTTATAATGTAATATTTATTATTCGGAATATTTTACTAATTTTGAAAAAATATTCTGCCTTGGGCCGAAAGTCTCTTTAATAAAGAAATAATAAAAAAAAATATATTCTATGAATGATTGGCAAATTTCTTGGAATACAAGTGACAAAGGTCGATATTGTTATTCCATATGTCCGAAGGTAAAAATATTTCCTTGATTTCGCAGTCTTCCTGTTGGACGTAATTTCATTTGCTTCTATTCTAGACTAATGTCAAATCATTACATTTGTAGTAATCATTTATATCGCATGAATATCACAGATTCAAATATTTGTGAATGTAATAAATCATATGAAGACATAGACCATATCGTTTTTGAATGCTCTCGTTTTAATGCACCTAGAGAAAAATTCCTTGATAGAATAATCAGTTTAAGTCATGATATTCCTGTGTCTGTTCGGGATATTCTGGGAAATCATTCTCTTCCTGTCATGAGAACTTTATACAAATATTTGAATGAAATTTCTTATCGTGTATGATACTGCTCGTTTGTTTTTTTTTTCTTTTGAATTCATTTTCAGAGACATCAAGTTTGGTACTCATCCATCTAATCGATTGGCTTCTGAATGCGTGCTAGAGAATATTCGTGATGACTGAACTTGGAAAACTTTGGCTCCGCTATGGATCGATTCCGGGAGACCTTCATTTAATAAATATTATTTTATAACGTTATTCGAAAAGATAAAGAGGTTTTGTGCCCTTTTTGAGAAAGATTTCATTAGAATATCACTCAAAGGGACTTTTTCCTCTTTCAAAATTCATAAGTTAAAAAATCAAATAATTGAATAAATAAATCCTAACTCCACCTTTAGAAGAGGTACTCTTTTGGAAATTGTGTATAATTTTTCGTAGCTCGAAATTCAAAATTTTTAAATTTTTGTCTTGAACCTTGAACCATAACACGCATCAGGAATGAATTTTGCGAGGTTTTGAAACATTTTTTGTATTTTTTTTATGTTTGAAAATTTGAATTAGTTTGTAACCTACAAATGCCTGAGCCACATCGAAGTAACCAAACCGAAAAATTGTACATTTTCATTTTTTCTATATTCAATGCATCACCAAAAAGAAGAGCCTAGAGGTATTCAATTCACTACAAAAACTGTTTTCTCGTAAGTTACACGGAGAATAAAACATGTTTCAGAATTAAATATAAAAAACATATTTTCAAGGGTTTTGTAAAAACTCAAATTCTTATCATTTTTTTAAAATCGGTAACCAGAATAGGCTCAAAGAAAAAAAAATAAAAGGATAGGGATGTTCAAGAATAAAATTTAGCCAAATTGGTTTACCGATAGAGACGTAGCCACATTCAAAACCACGGGTAGAGTGAACGGTATCAAAGTCATTTAAAATTTGGCAAGAAGATCAAAAACTATTGTCACAAATTTATCAAATGACAAATTCAAAAATTCGTCGAAATCGTAACAACATCGTAAATTTGTTAAAAAAAAATATCAGTAGGGTGACTACTGTGATACATAAGTGTATTTTCAAACGAATCGACTTAGAGTTTGTAAACTTTAATAATGCAAACATGTCAATGTTTGAAGAAATATTCCGTTCGTTTTTTTCACTATGTTGGTAGAGGCAGGCATTAGTAGACTCTTAAGATTACCATATAACACGTTGACTTTGATAATGCGGGCAACTTTGATAGCCCGGGTAGTCATCCATACTAGATGCTATGACTAAGTTTACTTATTATTATTATTTATTTTAACTAACTACAGAGTCATTCGCTTCGAGAGAAAAACTAAATTTATCGATTGTTGACAAAAAAAAGCGAATTGACAACATGATTCAATATTAAGGATCGTTCATTTTATAAAATGAACATCTTGTGTATGTTATATCTATTAAATATATTAATGAAATCGCAATCAGTTTTCTATACATCATTCAGCTAATATTGTACGGTGTTGTAATAATAAAAATCCACCAAAACAATTAAAATTAACATGAATAAGAAATAATGTATAGGCTGAATGTTTCGACAATCTATATTTTTTATTTTAAAAAAGGGCTCCTCCTGAAAAAATCAGTTTATTTTTGGAGCAAAATTCTCCAGATATCATAAAATTTTCATCGATTTTACAGAAAAAAATATTTTATATTTGAAGGGAACTGAAATGAATAGAAATTTTAGGTTTAAAGTACGTCCTGACGGAAGTACTTATACCGAGTGCCTCCATTGGTTTGACCACATTAAATCTGAACACTTTTTATATTTGTACCCCGCTAATTTGCACATCGATCAGAATAAAAATGGTTCAAACGTCATTCAGCTCATGGAATGGACTAAAGTGCATTGGACGCTGTGGAATGGAACACAAAACCAAAACAAAACAGCCAAAGGGGTAACCAGAAGTATATTAAACCCCGATGGTTTGCATGGGGTACCGTTCATATTATCGGGGGTGCACGGTATAGTCTTTACATGAAAAATAACCTACGGCTCCATATAATTGCTAACGTCGTATTTAAAGCACAACAGAGAAAATGCGTTATTTTCAGAAGACCTCATATACTTTGCAATTGGATTAAATGATGTGAAGTTTTGCGAAAAAGTTACACGTCTTCTCGGTGAGAATCGAACCCACGACTCCCTAGTCTCTAGTTAGGGCGCGTTACCCCAACGCCACGAGAGGACTCATGAACGCAGAAGTTAACCTGAATTCGATTTCAGCTCAATAATCACGTGGTCCTTTTTCGCAAAGCACACCTCTTTCGGAAGAATTAGATGCTCATCCAAACACAACGCTGTCAATTTGTATTCAATACCTAGCCCGAGAGCGCATTATTTTAGGTACTGAAATACCACACCACACTCGCCGCGATGTTCTCAAACGACCGCACCGGTTACGGAACATGAGTCCCGATGCTCGATAAATACTCGCTAACATTACTAAAGGACCTATGTACAAATGAGAGATTCTCTCCTCTCTCTCTTTCGATTATAACAGTGGAATATTGAAGCTTTTGGGGAGTTTTTTTTACTATAGATCGAAAGGCAATTAATAAGAGAAAAAAAATTGTATTCGAAAAGAACAAGACATTATCAAAGAATTTCAGAAATAATTTATATTTTATGGGCTCTCGTTAAAATGTTTTGAAATCACCTTTTTAATTCCATATTGAAACAAATAGTAATCAAATGTTACAAAATAACTTGATTTCAAACTAAAAGATCTAAATACGTTTCTTAATAATCTAAATATTAAAAAAGAAATCTGCATTGATCCTAAATCTGAATCTGACTTTTCCCACAATGTATAATGTTATAATTGTTATTTGGACGAAATAAAAGTAAGCTTAAATTTCGCAAAATCTTTTTCGAAAACTAAAAATTGGCATTTGCAAGACCAACTTTAATTGTAATGAATATGTAAGAAAAATGTTTTCATTAAAATCATGGGTAAATTATACATCATTTAGGCGACAGCAAGTCAGGCAGTACCTCAAAAAAATCCAAACATAACAACAAAACCAAACATAAAATTTAACCCCTTTTCCACTGTTTTGGTCAACAATTTAACTGTCAAAATGTCCTTTAAAGAATAAATCTTGAAAAAAAGTGATTTCAATTAAGCTAAATCATTCAAAAATATTTTGATTGAATATCAATTGTTTGTTGATTAATAAAGTTTGACCATTAGGTCACTTATATCGATATTTTGTGAGACAAATGAGAGGGTTAGAAACCAAGTGGTATAATTTATCGCTTACCTGCTTTCGAGAAAGAAAGAGTTTAAAGTTTTTACAGCAATTTTCCATTCCATACAATAAAAATAAAGCGATCTTCTATAAATTATGATAAAAAAACACCTAAAATGCCGTTAGAAAACTTAAAAACCAAGAGGATTTTTCATTAAACATAACTAAGGCTTTTGAATGAGCGTATGAATTTATTCCAATTAAAATAAGTATATCGAGTGTTTCTGCTGATTAGTGAAATCGTGAGTATGGGCACAAAACTAGCCATTGCACAGTGGTCCAGGAAGCAGTTTTACGCGGAAAGAATGCATTTTGAGCATTATAATGAAACATTAGACGAAAACGGTCTTCTACAAAGTCTGTTTTGTATTTAGTAACACCATTTGTTTGGAGTAATTGAAATTTGAGGTGGTTCACATTTTCATAGAAATGATATTACTAACTTTCTTAATTGTAGAAATCATGTATAGCTTGTGCAAAGTTGTAGTCCATCGAATTTAACGTCCAAATCATCATAGGAAAGCTCTAAACCGATCAATTTGAGAACTACAAAAAATAAAAACTTTTTCAGCAAAGTTGCTTTAAGATTCGAAGGTCTACAACTTTGCTGAAGCATGGTATAACTATCATTTCTACAAATAAGAACGTTAGTAATATCATTTTCTATTCAAATGTGAACACCCTAATTTCCAATTACTCCAAAACAAAGGGCCTAACTAATACAAACAACTTTGAAGAAAACTGATTTCGTCTAATATTTCAATCCAATGCTCCAAATGCATCTTTCCGCGTAAAACTGCTTTCTGGACCATAATGCATTGTGACAGTCATGTTTTGATTTCCGAACATGTTTGGCACGGTAAATGGCTGGGCATGGCGTACCATTGGTACCTCGCGTACCTACAGGAATAAAATAAACCCCTTTGTGTGGTCCTTAGCTTCTTGCCCAGCAACTCCCAATCCCTACCTCCTCGCGGGTACTGGCCGGGGGTACGAGTAACCTTTGGCGAAGATCGGGTAACCAACCCCCGGTGGGAACTTTGGTCGTATGCTGACAGGAAAGGGGGGTTTGCTTTTGCTTTTGCTTTTGCTTCTGCAAACCTTTGAGCGTCTGTACTCCATGTTAGGAGCGGCTCACAACAGCGTCTGTTTCCCCATGTCAGGGGCGGCTGATCATCGTCCGAGTGCCAGAGAAGGACTCTAAGCTCAACTGCGCACTATGACTCTCCGAACATATAGGGGGAATGGTCTTCCGGAAATCTAGGGGGTTGGTGTCAGGCCCTGCAAGCCAACCGTAAAAATACATCAGCAACAAGAACGTCAACGAGAGAATACGGACCGGAACAATCGGCAATAGACCACAGCAACGAAAATGGACTAGCGATTGGAAACTCGGTACGTGGAACTGCAAATCTTTCAACTTCATCGGAAGCACACGCATACTCTCCGATGTACTGAAGAATCCGCAGTTTCGACATCGTAGCGCTGCAAGGAAGTGTGCTGGACAGGTTCGATGGTGCGAACGTTTAGTGGTAATCATACCATCTACCAGAGCTGCGGCAACACACGTGAGCTGGGAACAGCTTTTATAGTGATGGGTGATATGCAAAGGCGCGTGATCGGGTGGTAGCCGATCAACGAAAGAATGTGCAAATTGAGGCTTCAAAGGCCGGTTTCTTCAACTTCAGCATCATAAACGTGCATAGCCCTCATTCCGGAAGCAGTGATGACGACAAGGACGCATTTTACGCGCAGCTCGAACGCAAGTACGAGCGCTGCCCAAGCCACCGACGTCAAGATCGTCATATGAGATTTGAACGCTCAGGTGGCCAGAAGGAGGAGTTCTGACCGATGATTGGAATGTTCAGCGCCCACCGGCTGACGAACGAGAACGGCCTACGACTTGATAGATTTTGCCACCACGAAAGAACATTGCCATTCGCAGCTCGTACTTCCAGCACAATCGATACACCTGGAGATCACTACTGCAGACAGAATCACAAATCGACCATGTTTTGATCGATGGACGGCACTTCTCCAATATTACTGGCGTCAGAACCTATCGTGGCACTAACTTGACTCTGATCACTATCTAGTGACGGGTGAAACTGGCGCCCCAAAACTATCCGTTTATCAACAATGTACGGTATCGACGCCCGCCTCCGGTATAACCTAGCGCGACTGGCCCCAACCGAGCGTCGCAGCCGCATACGCGCAGCATCTCGAGGTAGCGTTGCGGAAGAGGGGCGAGTTTGACGAAGCCCCTTTTGAGGACTGCTGTAGCAACAATAAAAGTAGCCATCAAAAACGCAGCCGAGAGCATCGTCGGGTACGTGGAAAGGAGGACATGTAACGATTGGTTCGACGAAGAATGCAGGCAGGTTTTGGAGGAGAAGGATGCAGCGCGGGCTGCAATGCTGCAACAAGGAACGCGACAAAACGTGTAGAGATAATAGAAAACGAAAGCAGCAAACCCGCCTATTCCGGGACAAAAATCGCCGCCTGGAAGAAGCGGAATGTGAAGAAATGGAACAGCTGCATCGTTCACAAGAAACGCGAAAGTTCTACGAGAAGCTTAACGCATCCCGAAAAGGCTTCGTGCCACGAGCCAAAATGTGTAGGGATAAAGGCGGAAGCATCTTGACGGACGGACGCGAGGTTATTGAAAGGTGGAAGCCGCACTACGATGAACATCTGAATGACACGGAGAACACAGGCGCCGAGGGTCATGACAGCGGAGGAAGTGACTACGTCAGCACGGCGTATGAAGGAAACCAACCTGCCCCACATTGAGGGAAGTTAAGGATGCCATCAACCAGCTCAAGAATAACAAGGCCGCTGGTAAGGATGGTATTGGAGCTGAACTCATCAAAATGGACCCGGAGAGGTTGGCCGCCTGTCTGCACCGGCTGATTGTCAGAATCTGGGAAACGGAACATCTGCCGGAGGAGTGGAAGCAAGGGGTCATATGCCCCATCTACAAGAAGGGCGACAAACTGGAATGTGAGAACTATCGTGCGATCCTGAATGCCGCCTACAAAGTGCTATCCCAGATTATATTCCGTCGTCTATCACCAATAACAAATGAGTTTGTGGGAAGTTATCAAGCTGGTTTCATCAACGACCATCTGTTCATCGATTTCAAAGCGGCTTATGATAGCATCGACCGCGAAGAGCTATGGAAAATCATGGACGAGTACAGCTTTTCCGGGAAGCTCACAAGACTAATAAGAGCAACGATGTACGGTGTGCAGAATAGCGTGAAGATTTCAGGCGAACATTCCAGTTCGTTCGAATCCCGCCGGGGACTTGGACAGGGTGATGGACTTTCGTGCCTGCTGTTCAACATCGCTCTAGAAGGTGTCATGCGGAGAGCCGGGTTCAATAACCGAGGTACGATTTTCACAAGATCCAGCCAATTTGTTTGCTTCGCGGATGATATGGATTCTTCTTCTTTCTGGCATTACGTCCACACTGGGACAGAGCCTGCTGCTCAGTTTAGTGTTCTCATGAGCACTTCCACAGTTATTAACTGAGAGCTTACTGTGCCAATGACCATTTTTGCATGCGTATATCGTGTGGCAGGTACGAAGATACTCTATGCCCTGGGAAGTCGAGAAAATTTCCAACCCGAAAAGATCCTCGACCGGTGGGATTCGAACCCATGATATGGATATTGTCAGCAGAACATTTGGAACGGTGGCAGACCTGTACATCCGCCTGAAACGTGAAGCAACAAAAGTTGGCCTGGTGGTGAATGCGTCAAAAACAAAGTACATACTGATAGGCGGAACCGAGCGCGACAGAGCCCGCCTGAGAAGCAGTGTTACGATAGACGGGGATACTTTTGAGGTGGTTGATGAGTTCGTCTACCTCGGATGCTTGTTAACGGCCGATAACAACATTAGTCGTGAAATACGGAGACGCATCATCAGTGGAAGTCGTGCCTACTATGGGCTTCAAAAGAAGCTGCGGTCGAGAAAGATTCACTCCCGCACCAAATGTAGCATGTACATAACGCTTATAAGACCGGTGGTCCTCTATGGACATGAAGCATGGACCATGCTGGAAGAGGACCTGCAAGCACTTGGAGTGTTCGAACGAAGGGTGCGTAGGACGATCTTTGGCGGAGTGCAGGAGAATGGTGTGTGGAGGCGGAGAATGAACCACGAGCTTGCTAGGCTCTACGGCGAACCCAGTATCCAGAAGGTTGCGAAAGCCGGAAGGGTGCGCTGGGCAGGGCATGTTGCAAGACTACCGGATAACAATCCTGCAAAGATGGTGTTTGCGCCGAATCCGGTTGGCACAAGAAAGCGGGGAGCACAGCGAGCGAGGTGGCTTGATCAGGTGCAACAAGATCTGGAGAACGTGGGCCAAAATCGAAGTTGGAGAGACACAGCCATGGACCGAGTAAATTGGCGTAACATCGTTAACGAGGTTTTATCAAATCAATTGATGAAACACCAACTAAATAAATAATAAATGTTTCACCTTATGCTAATTGTACCGTTCGTCGAAAATCGGTAGATCACCTGTGCTCACCATGGGAAAAGACGTTACCGCAGGAGAAATCAAAAATAATAATAAGGCTTTTGTAAATCCATTTGAAAAAGCTGGAAAATCAATCATGCCTTGCGTATTTTGTTTATATAAAAACACATTTTTTGGAGAACTTTTTAAATTTCATTTATATTTTCTGAATGTTAATCATGCAATGCAATTATCAAATGCATATTCATTTTGACAAAACTATTTAAAATTTCCCTAAGCGGCCCGCATCTGACGAAAAATCATGATTTGACCCGTAATACGCCCCAGTTCGAGCACCACTGACTCAGGGAAAAGTGCTCAAGATTAGATATTGTGTATTTCTTTCACTACTGGACTGCAAAGTGCGGCCTTGATTTACAAAGAATAAGTCCCCGGAAGACACCTACCCGATTTGCTGCAACTGCGCACTTTTATTAGCGTTTCCGCACTTGTAAAAACTTCTGCGATAGTCCAGTGGTGAAAGAAATGCGCAATATTCTCATACATAATTTTTAATCCTTAGGCGGCATCCACAAATTACGTAACGCTCGAAGGGGGAGAGGGGGCTGGCTCGAGCGTTACGACTCATACAAAATTTTAAAAATTTCCATACAAAAAGCGTTACGGAGGGGGGAGGAGGTCGAAAATTTCCAATTTTAGCGTTACGTAATAAATGGATGCCGCCTCATAGTTATACAACACCCCCATTTCATGATATAATTAATGTAGTTTACAGCCATTCAGGATTATACAGCTCCATGTAGCAAGTTTTACATATGTAAGATTTTTTTAATTACGGCATGGTCTTGTAAGCTATGATTTATAGCCCTTACAAAGTCCCGTTTGAACCACAATTCACTCTTGCCACACTTATATTTCATTATGTAGAATGTTCAACTTAACACTTTTGCTCTGTAAATGATATTTCCATTAACAACTATATGTCATCTTAAACCATACCCATATCATGTATCGCAACGTACCTATTACAAGGTATAGTGCCGTATATATACATGGTTAAATTCTTAAATGATTGAACACCAAATATGAAAATAAAGCTGCATGAGGTACCAGGTATTGAGGAAAAAAACCTTAATGTTGGGGTCTGATTGCGGGATAACTGATTTTAATATTTAAAAAAATGTACCTCGCAAACTAAAGAACATACTGTAAATTTGAAGGTATGCGTAAAATGTTCTGAAGTTCCTAGAAAAAAAGAACAGCAATAGCCCCTTTGGTGCTAAGGCCATCAAACAACGAAAAAACGGATTTTTTTATTTTTCATGTAAAAAAAACAGTTTTTGTGAAATTCTATATTTTTCTTGAAAGTCAAAATCTTTAGCTTTCATTTCGTCTAAGAAAATTGAAAATTGATCAAACGCTTCAAAAGTCATAAAAAAAAAATAAAAAATTTTCTTAGTCGCGATTTTTCTGGCTAGTTACCTTAATCAAAAAATCCAAAAAAACACGTGTATCCTTATTTTGGATAAGGAACAAAATAGCAAATTTTCACGGAATTCGGTGACCCACTAGGTCGTTTTTTCATGGAATGTCTGTATAACAAAATGCTTTATAAAGTTTAGTTTATAGGTAATACTGTAATTTCCGGCGAAAAAAAAAATTCAAAGAAATTTGATGATTTCATAAAAAAAAAACGTTTTTAGCCATTTTTGTTAGATAATTAGGTCAGAACATTTTTTAAACTAATTTTTTTGTATACACAATTCAAACTTAACTATATTAGTTTCAAAAACATGTAATGTAACATGTAACATGTAATTGATTAGAAATCGGTTGAGTAGTTATGAAGTTAATAAGGTGAAATAAATATGATATTTTAAGTAAAAAGGAACTAATTAAGAGAAAACTACTTCTAACTAAGACTAGTTTTGATTTTGGACAAATGTAATGTACTACCAAATTTTTATTAATTTCGTTTTGAAAAGAATGTTGCTAAAAGCTTTGAAATTGGTTAGAGAATAACAAGACTTCACTGAAGGTCATATTTTATAACTTGAAAATTAACCTTCAAGTCGCTTGCTAGTATATTAGGCTTGGACTATGAGGCTTTTCTTTTTATGTCATTTGAATTCAGGAGAGCACACAAATGTTTGGTTTTGAGATGTTTCGAAAAAAAATATGCCGCACTCTATTATGCATGCAGTTCCTTCCTAGATCGACTAGATTGATGAAAACTTAATTTTACTCCGTTCTGTATTCCATGGTTAAAAACAACAACCACATTGACTTCAGTCTGCTGATCGGCAAAACCCTTTATTATGACACTGGAAGAAAGGCGTATAATCGTGTGTTTAACGCCCACTAAATGTGTTTGTACAACAGAGTTTTACGCATGTTATCTCTGTACACAGCCGCTGCTAAAATTTAAAACCGTAGCTGGATTAGTTGGCTGGAAAGGTTCCGCTAGTGGCGCATCTGCGACTGGACCTCCTTCCTTTCGTTGCTGTTGAACCGTATTTCCATATAGAAATCAATCATACAACAAACGAATCACTACTAGAACCAGATGTTGACGCATACCTACAAGAGTACCATAAATCTCCCCATTTTTCTAGTTATTTTAATACTCTGTTTTTGAGTGGGATGGACTCCTCGTTATTTGCCAGCAGCTCAACATAGAGAGCTATCAACACATTTTTCCTATGTTTTGTTGAATGGGCGCATGAGCGGCGCTGAGCTTCTGGCAAATATGTACGCCCCCTTTTGCGAAGGATGTTTGCCAATGTGATTGTGAGAAACTTTATCGAGACGAGGGCCGTTATCAGTGAACAGAAGAAAGCAAACTGCACAAATATGACGTGTCTGCTGGATATGTTTGCTGCGTAATGCGCATGGATGTTCGAAATGAAAAATGTGGTGCCCAAAGAAAAGAAGTGTAATTGAATAATAAAATTCTTAGAATGATGACTAACACAAAATCTTAAAGAAATGTATTTCAGCAAATTTGGCTATAAATGGATTGACATTATTTTGACACTGTCAGAGCTTGGTGGAGTATTAATGGTGATCTACAAGCTCCATAAGTAGGAGAATAGTAAAGGATTTACAATTTTTGGTAAAAATGAGGATTTTTGTTATGCGAAAAATAATGTTTAAATGTTCTTCACAGTTTCTTAGCCGTTTTAGGAAAACTATCTAGTTTTCAACCAGAAGAATTTTGTTAGATCTTATATTTCCATAACATCGTAGAATAGTAGTTGAAGGATGCATAGAAAATCGATTTATTTAATAAATATCAAGGAATCCCCTAGGGCGGCCTGCCCAACCTTTTTGGCTCTTTTTCGACATAAACGCTTGGTGCGTTCGCAAGAATTGACCAATATGAACAAGATTACTCTCAAATGAAAGCTCAAGACGAAGACCAAACTCGCGTTGTACAAGACTCTAATTCTTCCGGAAGCTCTATACGGCCACGAATCTTGGACGTTGAAAGAGGTCGATCGGAGAGCTTTTGGGGTCATTGAACGTAAAGTGCTGCGAACAATACTCGGTGGTAAATTGGACAATGGCATCTGGCGGCGTCGCATGAATCACGAGTTATACCAAGTCTATAATGAAATGGATATTGATAAGCGTATAAAACACGGCAGGCTGCGGTGGGATGGGCATGTAGCTCGCATGTTGGAGCAACGTCAAGCTAAACTAATATTCAGCAGTGAACCAGAGAGAGGCTGTCGCCTCCGTGGAAGGCCGCGCGCCAGATGGCTTTTTGCAGTTGAGGAGGATTTAAGGTGATTATAAAACGAAGCCAAACTTTGAATTTTCAAGTGCACAAGACGAGAGTATCTGACAACAGTTCGCGTTGAAAACCAATCAAATTGCTTGCTTGCTGGTGGTGACCAATGGATAGATTTTCTACGCGGAGCGCTGTTTGGTTCTCAAGTCTTGTGCTCTTGAAAATTTGAGGTGTGGCTCCGTTCTATAATCACCTTAAGGTCGCTTAACGTCGAGGGCGACTGGTAGCGATTGGCCCAGAACTGGGTCCAGTGGATAAGGCTTCTTCATTCGGCGTAGATTCAACGCAATAGCAAGGAATTGTTGCCCATCAAGTAACAAGTAAATAGCATGATCGACTTTTTAGACAGTTCTTTAAATCCAAGTGTAAATCAGACTTCTGCTCATGATTTTTCCATGAATCAGTCAGAGAATTTTGCGTTGCAACGCTCCTCCCTTTGGTTTGTTAAAAAATAGGAGTCCACCAACGATCTAACGAGATATCATTCAAAGACTTTATCAACAGTTCGTAATATATCTTGAGAAGAATCTGCAAAAAAAAACTATTATGGAACTCCATTACACTTTTCAAATTCGAAAGTAAATTTTTCTAATATTTCATCACTTTATCGAAATATCCACTTTTTAAACAGTTAATCCAATCAATTGCGTATCAGAGGTGAACACAGAAGCATGTAAGGATCAAGTTTAACTCTGTTTGAGAAACTAATAATTGCTTGGAAAATAGATGAGTAGGACAATAAACTCTGAAATATTTCTAAAAACTGTTTATTATGTTGTTATTTTTATTTTTTACTGGTGTTAAAAATAATGTGCCAATTCTCCATTTCCTAAAATACGGGACAATTCGAACATTTTCCATAAAACGACGGGACAGTCCGTCGAAGGAATGAAAAAGGTACTGTCTCGTTAAATACGGTACGTAATGTCAGCCTAGTCTTAGGGAATTTATGGAGAAAATGTATGAAATTCTCATATTCCGTGTGAATAAATGGCAAGACTGTAATTTACGGTCAATTGGAACTCTAATAAGCAATGTTCTAGCTTCTAACAAAAGGAGGGCAGATGTCCTTCATAGCTTATAGTTTCGTAAAGAAAAGGGTACAGAAATT